>NW_006769482.1:2119511-2165702 GCF_000442215.2 Lipotes vexillifer
CAGGAATGCTTCACATGGTGAGAGAAGGATGTGTACACCCAGGTGGTCCAGTTGGTAATTGCCTGACTTTGATGGTAAATAGACAGACACTGTTGCAACCATAGACTGAGAAGGGCTTGGTTATCAGAAGCCTGGACCCTCAAGGAGGAGGGTCTGGGTCAGCACATGAGGTGTGACCCCTGGACCAGCAGAGGTGATGGCCCAGAGTGAGCAGAAGCTAGGATGGATAGTGGGGGATGGAGATGATACATATTGATTATGGTCTGGAGACAAGCTTCAGTGGCTGGGGCTGTGGTCCCTTCCACCAATTTTCTTTGGTTGTTTCCCTGTGAATAAGACAAAGCAAAATACTGGAGGAGCTGCTCCTCATGGAGTGAACTCACGACACGAAGCTGGCGACTCTGAGCTGGGCAGGGATACACTGTAGTAGATGGCAGTGTGGTGCCCAGACAACCCCTTCAGGACTCAGGTGCTCCTTCCCCTGGCTGCTGACGGTCCTGTTGCTGATGGCTCAAAGCTGCATTCTTCTAGGAAAGGTGTCTCATAGCAGGTGGTGCCCGTGTGGGACCAGATGCAGGAGGAGAATGCCTCAGTCCTTGACTTCCTTTTGGGATGATTTCTGAGGGGTCATCTCAGTCCCACAATGACCACTGAGTTGGCAGAAGTCTTCATGCAGACCATTCCCTGAGTGAATTTCTCTTTCAGCCCAGTCCTGCATCCTTCACTTTCTTATAGTTGTTGTTCCCAAGAATATTCCTCAATAAATCACATGCATGCAAAACTCCATCTCTGAGTTATTTTACAGGGAAGCCATAAACCCTACCCACAAATATCCCTAAGGGAACATCTCTCCAATCCGACCAGATAGAATTGGGTCATACATCCATTCCTCAACAAGTAACCAACAAGAAGACAGGGTATCCATGATTAAACCAGTCATTTGGGGCTGGAATGGATGTAGAGGGTCAACAAAATGACCACTCTCCATGGGATATTGGGGAGTCAGTGACTAGTACAGGAACCTCCCCAGAAATGCCTCCAGAGCTGTGTCATCAGAGAGCTGGGGTAGATGGCTGCCTTTCTGGATTGTTTGTGGCTCTGTGCAGGGGAATGTGCTGCATACCATCCTAGCACCTGCCTCCTAGAGGGTCAGACCAGCTGCTGGAATGGTTAGTGTCTAATACAAGGCTTGCACTGGCCAGGCCCTGTTTCATCCACATCAAAATGTATGTGGGGGAATATGCACATTTCTAAGTGCTACTGTCACCCTCTAACAAAATAAACCTCAAGTGTTAAGTTCTTTCCTTTTTAAAGGAGTTAAATTACATTTTTAAAGAATCACAAATGAACTCAGAACTCAGGGTTCCTTCTCAGTGAGAACTTGACTGTTGTATTCGGATTCCAAGGGTACAAAGCTAGAATTCCCACGTATGTACCCTGGGACTGTAGTTCAGAAGACGTCATAGGAGTTTTAGAAAAATAAAAGGAGATAATCTGTGGCCAAATACGTTTGCTAATGCTGGGTAATGAGGATAATTTGATTTCATTTCCAAGGGGTTTCTTACGGCGCTTTCCCCAAGTCTCACAAGCAGTCCTGGGAGACACTGCTGCTGACCTCAGGGCACCTCTCACAGTGACAGCTGTGTTCTTTCTTATTTTGCAAGTGCTGCTGCATCAGCAACTTTGCACCCCGCCTGGTGTGGGCTGTTCAGGTTATTCTCACTGCAGTGCACAGCATGGCTGTTTTTCACGTCCCATGTGACTCAGAGAATCCCAATGTTTCATAAACATGCCCGAGTGCATCCTGCCTCACAAGTTTGCAGCTCTAGCAATTTGTTTCTCTTTCCTTGCCAAAATCAGAATTAAAGGATTTTTTGTTAAATTATATGCCTACTGGAGCTCTCTGCACAGGAAAGGAGAAATGTGACTGGGTCACACCAGGCGGCAGGACCGGCTGTCTCTTTGGTGTTAGTCACCTCTGAGAAGTGAGCTCTCCCCTCTCACCAGTACACGCCGCCCCAGACCTTTGCCAGAGCCTCTATTTTAGGCGTGTTTCTTGTTTGTTCCTTGGCAACATATTCAGTCAGGTTATTCACAATTATCTGGTGAGTGCTTAAGAAAATCAACAGCAGGGTTTTCTTAAAAATTCTCAAAGAACTGCAATAACGTGTCTATTCAAGGTATAGACCTAAATCAGGAGAAATTAACTGGACATTAGTCAACTAAATGTAATAAAAACTGAGCTGTATGATGTGCAGTTTTCTGGAGGTGCTGATTCTTTTCATTACCTCCTGATGTTTTCTGTTTCATTTTGCATTTTTGTGAATTTTTGCAGGTTTCAGCAGCTTAGGTGCACATCAGATGTGCCACCCAGCTGTGGGATTTTAGGACGACCATAGGGAAGGACAACAAAGCAGGCTGTCATGGTGGGCGTGTGGGATCAAAACAAGGCCCAGAGTAATCTGGAGACAAAAATACTTTGGAGGAAGAAAAAAGTTGCTCCTTGAGGGCCTAATCAGGTTGTGGAAATAGCCTCTAAGAACATACAAGGCTACCTGATCGGGCTAAACATCTCATGAGCTGAGGACACAATGTGTGGTAGAATATACTGTGAGTCCTTCCTGGATCTCCTCCAAGGACATTATTTCCAGAAAGGCCTAAGTGGTCCTGTTACTCTTCTGTCAAGGATTCTGACTTGAAGGTGAAGCACTTGGTATCACGTGCTCCCAGCTGTGCTTCCTGCTGGCACTAGAGCCAATCAAAACCTGCCTACAGGGCACACGTCAGGAGGGAAGTTGAGTGAGTTGCTCCCTTCCTCATGCTTAGGGAACTCACAGTGACTGACATGCAGGGAGTTCCACATTTGAGGTCTCTGTGTGCTAAGGCTGAGGAGAGCTATACTTACAAAACAAACAATCACAACAAAACACAAAGTACAGAATGTTTCTGGGTATTCACTCCCAGGAAAACACAATCTTGATGGAAATAAACAAGAAGCAAGAGTGAAATGTTTTCAAGAAGACAGACATAAGAACCTGAAGATACATTTATAGAAAGAGCCAGTGCAGATCTCATTCAGCTCTGTCTTGTCTGGGAGATTTCTAGTTACACTGAATGAGTGGGGGACATGAGGCTTGGATGACAAGGTACTGAGTGTCACAAGGGCTCAGTGCTGGGATGTGTGGGCAGACAGTCCTCCAGATGCCCCCTCTCCCAAGGGCACCTACAGGTAGAACAAGACCTGAGTGTCATGTCCACAAACATGCTGTGATCTGGAACTCCAACGGGGCCCCATGAGTTCATCTAAAGATTTTTGCCCACATATTTTTCCCTAATATTTTTTTACAAGTTTAAAAGATGGTTCTGGAATCAAATTCCAGTTGATAGCCTTCACAGAATCCCATTGTATCCAAGATTTTACTGAACAAGACAGATTTTCTTTAACAATGCATGCTTAGTTGGTCTTCAGTCCCAGGGATAAGCCATGAATGACACATCACCATATAGACAAAGATGCCCATCATCAGAAAATCTTGGATTAGTGCTCCTGGACTGTGCCTACATGTATGGAATGAATGTTTGTGTGCCCCCACTGACATGATGAAGCCAACTCCCATTACAACTGAATCTGGAGATGGAATCTTTATAGAAGTAATTAAGATTAAATGAGGTCATTGTGGGCGGGGGGTGGGTGGCTCCTGATCCAACAGGATTTATGTCCATATAAGAAGAGCTCCTGGAGAGCTCTCTCCATGCATGCAAAAATGTGGTCATGGGAACTCACAGTGAAGTGACAGTTGCTTACAAGCCAAAGGAAGAGGCCTCAGAATGGAACCCACCTTCCAGCCTCCAGAAAAAACAAATAAATTTCTGTTGTTTTAGCCACCCAGTCTATGGTATTTTGTTATGGGAGCCCAATACATGAACAAGCATACTTCTCCATGTGGTGCCTGGATTACTAATGATAATTACAATAACTCTAATAATAGGTTCCCCATTTAGTGATCACTTGCTGTGTGCCTGGCATTGTTGATCACCTTTGATTCACGTTTATTCATTTTTTCTCTTGTTGTGGGTACCAGTCTTTCCATGTTCTTGGTGAGGCCTGGGCCAAAATCGGTAGGGGATCTTTCATGTCATCGTGAGGACAGTACACTGTGTTCAGACAAGCTGATATGGTGTCACCTGCTGAGGCCCATGACAGAGACCTAGGCTGCTGCCTTTCCCTTTGGATTCATATAACTTTGACAGATTATATTTCTATTTCATTCTAGTATTGGGGGCTTGTGAAAATCCTTTGGGTTAAAGCTGACCACATGAATCTCCTGTGTCACTTGTCTGACCTCTCCATGTTTGGAACAAGCCTGTTCCAGTGATAAGTTGTGTAACGTGGCCACTTACTTAATCCATGGGACTTAAGGGAACAGAAGGAAATAAATTCCCATCTGGAGATCTCTCTCCCAGTGATATCACTTTTTTCCTTAACCACTTTACTCATTTGAGCCTAGAAGATTCTAGAAGATTCTGCCTTGAGTGGGTGATGCCTTGCCTCTCTCACTACCTTCTTCTATCCTGATGGGGAGTTGAGTGAATGGTAGCTGGGCATGGTGCTGCCATATGGGTCACAGGACCAGGGCCCAGACAGAAATAGGGTGGCAGGAGCTGGGCTCAGAGTGAGGAAAGGAGAGGTGGGGGCATCAGGACACTGCCCCTTTGGCTCTTAAAACAAGATTGAGATTTGGAAAATACCCTTCATTGTGCTTTTCAAACAGCCCTCATACAGCCCTCCATTCCTCCTCCTTGTTTCAAATCCAGATTTCCCCCTTCTCATGGCCCTCCTGTTGCAGTTCATTTCAGCAATTACACCCTCTGACTAAATAAGAGGAGGAAGATGAAACCTCTATTTTGGCCCCAAAAGGATTTTATTGATCAAAGTTGCCAAGTCAACCTTCTTGACTGCCAAGATGAAGTGTCAAATAAGAAAAGTCGGCTCACACATTCTCACTCTGGCACCTTAAATTCGAGACCTGGGTTTTAGCAGAAACAAGAGAGCAGAATCCACTGCTGTGGGAACCATATTTCCCACTTCATGGTCACAGGTAATATATTTTGCAATGTCATGAAGCTGACCCATTAGGACTACTCATTCCAGGGCAGCATTGCTACACAAAAGATAAACCCACAGCACATTAATCAGTTGTTCTCCTGGATGAATACCAGCACTGCCAAAATTTTTCACAGATGTGGCCTGATCTTCAAAGTAGAGTTAATTTGCTTAATCTTTGAGCACAAGCCACTAATTTTCTCTTTCTTTTCTGAACATAGTCTCAGTGAGGGTGTGATTATCTGGAAGACACCTGTTCAGGTCAGCATCACTTCATTTAAGAAACCAAGTTCAATAGTCAAAACTATCAACCATAAGTGGTTCTAAGATAATACTAAAGAGATCTGTGTTCCATTCTAGAATTTGGGACTAATTTGTTAAATTGGACCAGCAACTGAACTGGTAGATTTTCCTGTCTTGATTTGTACCTAGATGAGAATTGGAGAATTAGACAGGCTTCAAACATTGTGTCTAGAACATGTGCAAAAAGAATGGCTCCAAAACCTATTATTAACAATGGAAATTTGTCAACTATAGCTTCAGGTACCAAATTCATCTTTTATCCATCCATATGCTATCTGCCATTTCTCCTTTTATCCCTGTACCTCCTCCCCATTCCTCTTTTCCTCTCTTCCTCCCTCCCCCTTCCTTCCTTCCCTCCTTCTTTTATTTAGTCAATGTCTTATGTGCCAGTATTATGCTAGGTCTCAAAGATGAAGGCTCATACTTCTGTCCCCATGGAGCTCAAGGTCTTATCAAGGAACCTCCATTTAATATGTGAATGATGATAAAGGCTGAGATGGAAATTTGCACTGGGAGCACCGGGAGGACTTGTGAGTGTCCCTTAAGCTTCCTCTGGAGGGGCAGCTGGGTTAAGTCTCCAAGCCAAGAGGAGTCTGATGGGTGAAGGGCCAGGAGGGGTCAGGATGTCCCAAGCCCATGTAAGGGCTTGTACAAACACATGGACCAGAGCATGGTGTGTTTGGGAAGCACTGTGGTTTCTCACAATGGAGCTGGTGGTCCAGTTGGCTGCAAAGGAAAGGAGAGCTGCAGACACAAGCAGAAGTCAAGCCTTGAAGGCCTGGTTTCTTCCACTAAGAAGTCTGGACTCTGAGACAGTGGAGCCATGGAAGGACTTTAAGAGGAGAAGGGCATGGCCAGTGCTGTGTTTAGAGACATGTTCAAAGAAACTGAAAGTGTGCAGGGAACCTGTGGTGAGGCTAGTAGCTGCTGTGGCAGCAGATGAGGGTGTCAGTACCCAGATAGCTCTGGTGGGGCACATTTCAGACATAGACTCTGCTGTCCTTTCTGACCAAAAATGCCAAGAGTAGAGAAGGAGTCTGTAATCCTTTGGGTGTCTATTGAGATTTCTTTCTAAGGAGTTGACAGCTCATATAGAATGGTCTTAAAAGCCTTGACACAGCCCTCTTTCCATCAGATATCCTTGTCATTAGACTCCCAAGGTGCCTAGAGTTCCAACATTAGTATCTTATACCTGTGTGAGCTTAAAAACATCTCTTAGGGTGATCAAAGCGTGTCGGCTCACACTGATAAGGGGATCTGAACCCTCTGGGAGGGGGTGATGGGGCTGCTATCCTTGGGTGGGCACCGACTATGGGGGGCCACCTTGCATGTGGCCTGGGTCTCACACTCCAGTGTGCCACAAGGTGGGTATCTGTGCCCGGTGGAAAGAAAAGATGGGAGAGACCTGGAGACACCATCTGATCTAGACCTGCAGGTTAACCCAAGTCCAGATGACAGTCCAAAGTCTGAAAAGAGGAAGGTGGGTGCTAACATCAGTCAGAAAAACAGAATCTAGGTGGCAGTGGTTGACACCTGATATACTGTCCAAAATGCTGGCCTTGCCCTTTTGATTAACTGAAAGATGAGCAGAGTTGCCTGGGATGGAAGGCTTTGCCTGGGCTGCCCAGGACTGTTACGGCAGCATCCACACTTCAAGCTGTGAGTGAGCAGGAAGCAGAATAGAAGCTGACATGAATCCTGCCACAGTGACAACGGGTCTGCGGGCTGAGAGGCAGTTGGGCAGCACATTCATTCATAGTCATCACACAGTGTTATGTTGACGAAAACAAACCAGAACAAAACAAATGAGCAAAAACTACAAGGACTGTAATTTGTTTACTAAGGGCAGTTTTAATCATCTCCTAGCTTTCTTGGTACAGACATAGCTCCCTTTTTTTCTTTATGTTTTTGGGACTCTTCAACCTCAGAAGATGATGGTGTGAAAGTGCCAAGCATAAAGCCAGGTGCAAAGTAGATACTGAATTAAATAATTCAGTAAAAATTAGCTGAATCAGAAAAATGATTTGAGTGTGTCTCATTTGTCAGACACTTTCCTTATTTCCAAATCTCAAGTTCATCCTATATTATCTTGAGTTAATAGGTGAGGAAACAGAGGTCTAGAAAGTGTAAATAACTTGTCCAAACTGCCCAGCTGGCTCAGCAGGGTTTGAACCTAGGTCTGATTCAGAAATGTATGTTTTTTAAAAGGAAAGGTGGGTGGGGAAAATATGGTCTACAGTCTGTTAACGTTTCTTTTACTGAGAACCTGCATCTTTCCCTCAAGGAACTATCTAGATCAACCTAGAATATTCTGTTTTTCTTCCCTGTAAGCTTCCAGTGGTCTAGGAAAGTGAAGGAATGACTCATCAGCCATTGTTGACCAGCACAGTAGAGAGCAAATAAGGAAGAGCAGGTACTACTAGGCTAACAAACCAAGCACATTGCTTCTCATCCAGGCTTTACACTGACTCAGAGGGATAATTAAGATGGATCTTGGCATGGTCCTGTCACCGAGTTGCTTAGGAAGCCTGTGACTAGGCAGATCAGCGGGCCCCTGAAGACCAGGATTGAGGTCATTGAGCGTTCATGGCCAG
This sequence comes from Lipotes vexillifer, assembly GCF_000442215.2. Classification (NCBI taxonomy): domain Eukaryota; kingdom Metazoa; phylum Chordata; class Mammalia; order Artiodactyla; family Lipotidae; genus Lipotes; species Lipotes vexillifer. Next base: position 2,127,513 of record NW_006769482.1, read on the forward strand.
AAAGTTACAGTGGCAAAAGGCAAAACTGAATAGCAGATGAGGTCTATGAGTGCAGGAGACCAATGTTATCTCGGGTTTTGTGCCATTCCATGCAGTGTGCTGGGGTGGGGAAGGTGAGAGTCAATTTCACTCTTCTAGTTATAAATGTCCAGAGGTAGATTCCACTGCTTTCCTTGACCATCCTGTTTTTGCAAATTCTCCCTCACTGGGTCCTTGAAACACATCCCATGAATTTCATAATCACTTAACTTTGTGATAGCACCCGGTCATAATTTTCTCCTCATAAATGATACCCCATGATTCAGTGTCTGCTAAGAGGACAAATCAGTTCTATGTGAATCTGGCAGACTTGAAAAGGAAGCATCCGACCCTGCGAGGGGACTACTCTCAGGCACGCATCCTGATTTGGGGTTTCCCTGGTCCCATATTTATGAACAGAAGTCAGAAGAAGGCATTTGGGGATCCAAAATGTAAGAGCAGTTTGTAAATGAAACAAGTGACTTTGAGATCCCACATCTTACATATCCTGCAATTCACAACTGTGTTTTACTTCTGTCTGTATGGTAAAGGCTCCTAGAGTCAATACTAGGAGGCCTGAATGCTCAAGGTCTTTATCAAGTACTGTGAGCTCAGAAATGTGACTCCAGTGCAAGTGGAAGAAAGAGTTGAGTGCTAGCGAGTTTTTTAAGTTTTCTTATTAGAATTAAACAAATGCAGTGGAACAAATATATATATATAGATAGATAGATATACCTGTCTATCTTTCTATAATATCTTTTAAAAAAGCGTTTTGGGAAGTAGCTAGTGAGGAAACCCAGCACATGGCTCTCACAGGGTACCTGATGCTGCTGGTGCCCACCCTGGGCCCACAAGTGCCCCTGAAGACCTTTGCTCAGCCACCAGGGCTGGGCTGGCCCCAGTGGTAGCCTCTCCCCTGGGGCCCATGAGCTCACAGAATGGTAACTGTTGGAAAGCCATGCACGAGGGGCAGGGAGAACAGGGTGTGTGAATTTTCAAATTATAAATGCCCAAGGAATTCATCCTAAGCCCTTTTGCTGGGGGCTTCTGTGCCTTTGAGGCCAATTACATGGAACTGAGCCTGTATTTGACCTTGTGAACACACAATGATCTCACCACTAAAGGCCCCTCATGGTTTTGTACACACAGAGGTTCTGAACTAGGTGCAGATATCATGGGAACTCTTGGTGTGTTAGCTGAGCCGTTGCTGTGTCTAGACACGTCTCCCTGACGGACAACCCAGGCTCTAAACTCTGCCACCCAGACTGGCTCTGGGCTGCAACCATGGCCTGAGGGAGTGGGCTCCTGGTCTGATTATCCTCTAAGCTGGGGGTCTTCTCAGTTTATTAGATGAATTGCTACACTTTCTGGTAATTGTTTTAATTCTCCATTATTTTTTCTGTGTTTAATTTTTAAAATTTATTTACTTCAAAATTGTGGTAGTAAATTGTATATAAAATTTAACATTTTAACCATTTTTTAAGTGTACAGTTCAATGGCCTTAAGTACATTCACATTGTTGTGCAACCATCACCACCATCCATCTACAGAATTTTTTCATCTTGCAAAGCTGAAACTCTGGACCCAGTAAACACTAACTCCTCATACCCCCACCCCCAGCCCCTGGCAACCACCCTTCTGCTTTCTGTCTCTATGAATCTGACTACATTAGGGACCTCATATAAACGGACTTATAAGGTATTTGTCCTCTTGTGACTGACTTATTTCACTTAGCATAATGTCCTCAAGGTTATTCTATGTTGTAGCATGTGCCAGAATTTCACCTTTTTCTAATACTGAATAATATTCTATTAAGTGGATGGACCACATTGTGTTTATCTATCCAGCTATTGATGGACACTCGAGGTACTTCTACCTTTGGTTATTGTGAATAAGGCTGCTGTGAACACAGGTGTAAAAGTAGCTCTTTGTGTTCCTGTTTAATTCTACATTACCTATGCTCTGTGTTGAAACAAGAAAACTTTGAATTTAGCTACACCCTTTTTCCCTCTCCATAAAAATAAAGTGACTTCTTCCGACCCTGGGTAATAGCATTTTATTAATACTTCTGAGAACCAAGTATATAATTTTCTTTTTTCAATAACTGAATAATAAGACAAATTTGTTGGGAGGATTAAAATGCCAAAGGCATATTTTGATGAAGTACCAAGGATGGTTGAAACCATCGAAAAATTCATTTAACCTACTAAATTCTCAAATCTAACCAAGTCAAAGCACTTTTTAAACATAAGCCCCATAAATTGTAATTGGACCACATAGTTCAAGTGCATGGTTCCAACCTTCTGAGCCCTGCAAGGGGTGGCACATATGTTAGCCTGTGTGTAACCAATGGTAGGGCAAGATACCCACACAAGGGTGCAGTCCCCTGGCCACATTGACCTGGGGAAGACTCATCAGCCATTGTTGACCAGCACAGTAGAGAGCAAATAAGGAAGAGCAGGTACTACTAGGCTAACAAACCAAGCACATTGCTTCTCATCCAGGCTTTACACTGACTCAGAGGGATAATTAAGATGGATCTTGGCATGGTCCTGTCACCGAGTTGCTTAGGAAGCCTGTGACTAGGCAGATCAGCGGGCCCCTGAAGACCAGGATTGAGGTCATTGAGCGTTCATGGCCAGAAAGTTACAGTGGCAAAAGGCAAAACTGAATAGCAGATGAGGTCTATGAGTGCAGGAGACCAATGTTATCTCGGGTTTTGTGCCATTCCATGCAGTGTGCTGGGCAGGGTCATGGGGTCCCTGAGCCCCCGGTAGCCTGCTAGGAGAAATCTGCAGGAGATGCAAGGGCCGAAGAGAGGTCAGAGCTCTCCACCAGCCTTGTCAACTTCTTACACGTTAGCTTCCAGTATCATCCAAGGTAGTGATGACTACAGGTCAGCCAGAAGACTCTTCGTTCCCCTAAAATGCCCATCTGCTTTGTGATACTTGAAATTGTCTCACTTTCCGGTTTAAGATGTGGCTTTGTGAGAGATAAACCTGATTTCAGTTGAGACTGAGTAAATGATTAATATTAGGCACTGTTTATTCGGCAAAGGGGGGAGAAAGCCCAGCTGTTCTGGGTGACAGGAGGTTAAAATGTAAGAAGTTTCTTAGATGAGAAAAAAGAGCCAAGAAATGGCAGATATGGGTTTCAATGGGGACCAACACTGTGTTTTTCTAACTTATATCAAGGGTAAAACCTATAGTCAGATGTGCTGAGGGAGTGCTAACCGCTGACAGCTCATGCATAGACCAGGCTGTCCACTAGCCCTGTAGCCACAGTGGGTGCACTGTGGAAAATCAAACACTGAGTACCCTTATTGCAACTACATCTCATTCAAGGTCTGGCTAGCCATGCCCATTAGTAGTATCAATTTATCACAAATCTATGTACCATACTGTGGGGCTGAGCTCCAAAGTCAACTGGTGGATTGGTTGATTATGTACATTTCATGGTCCTATTTTAAATGTGTTCCTTATAGAAATGACAAGTGGTGAAATTAGATTCATGAGTTTAATAGTAATAATAATTGTAGTGACACCAAAATCATAGAAAGGAGAATGTGATCACAGAATTCTTAAAAATTGATCTAGCACAAAACTTTTCTATAAATACCCTAAGAAAATGATGGAGATTAAGATAAACAGGGATATTACGTGGGTGTCATGTACCCCCTGATATGATGAGGTGAGAAGGACACCTCACCCCTGTGATATTCTTTCCTCAAACCCATAAACATAGTCTAGTCATGAGAAAAAACATCAGACAAACCCCAACTGAAGGCCATTCTACAAAATATATGACCAGTACCTTCTCAAAGTTGTCAAGGATGTGAGAGATAAAGAACGGGTAAGAAACAATCACATATGTAAGGAGACATGATGACTAAATGTGATGTGGTGCTCTGTCTTGGAACTTGGAACAGAAAAGGACATTAATAGGAATACTGAACATAGACTGAACACAGTCTGGGCAGTAGTTAATGGTAATGCATAAATCTTAGTTTTGACAAACAAAATAGGGTGTTTCTCTTTGAAACTTTTCTATGAATCTAAAATTATTCATCCAAAAAATTACTTTGAAAGCAGACACATGGAAATTCTTAGAAGGAATCAATAATAAATGCAGAGATCAAAAGCACTGTAACAGAAATGAAGAATATCTTTGATGGCTCTATTAGGAGACTGGACACAGCTGAGGAAAAAAAATGTCTGAACTTGAAGATATGTCAATAGAAACTTCCAAAACCAAAAAAGTAAAGGTAAAAAAAAATGACTGAAAATTACTGAACAAGAACTTCGGGATAACTACAAAAGATGGAATATACATGTAATGTGAACACTCTAAATAGAAGAAAGGGAAAAGAATAGAAGAATTATTTGAAGCAATGACTGAGAATTTCCCAATATTAATGTCAGTCACTAAACCACAGATACAGGAAGCTCAGAAAACACCAATCAGGATAAATGCCAAAAAAACCCCTATACCTTGGTGTATTATTTTCAGACTACAGGAAAAGTATCCTGAAAGAAGCCAGAGGGGGAAAAGCACTACACTTATTGAGGAGCAAATATAAGAATAACATCTTACTTCTCAGAAACCATGCATGCAAGAAAAGAGTGGCATAAAACATCTAAAGTGTTGGGAGAAAAAAATCATCTAGAATTTTGTACCTGGTGAAATTATTCTTCAAAAGTTAAGGAGAAATAAAGACTTTCTCAAACAAACAAAAATTGAGGGAATTTGTTACCAGTAGACCTGCCTTGCAAGAAATGTTTAAAGAAGTTCTTTAGAGAAAAGGAAAATATTTAGATTAGAAACTCAGACCTACATAAAGAAGGGAAGAACATCAAAGAAGGAATATGTAAAGGTTAAATAAAAACTTTTATTTTTCTTATTCTTCATTGATAAAAGTTTGTTAACAAACAGATGACAGTTTGTTCAAGATGATAATAGCAATAATGTATTTGATTATGTATATTATAAATATATATATATATATATATATATATATATATGCTTGTGTGTGCTTATATATAAGTGAAATGGCTGACAGCAATGATACTAAGTACAAGAAGAAGAAATTAAGATTATTTTGTGGTTATAAGATACTCACATTACCCATGAAGTGAAGTGAAACTGGACTTGGATTAGTTGTAAAAATATACTGCAAACTCTAGAGCAACCACTAAAAGAAGTTAAAAAAAAGTATAACTGATATGCTAAGAAAGGAGAGAAAATGGAATCATATAAAATACTCAGTTAAAACCATGAAAGGAAGAAAAAGAGTGGAAGACAAAAATAGGAACAAAGAACAGGGGCAACAAATAGATAATAGTAATAAATATGGTAAATATTAATCCAACTATATCAATAATAACACTGAATTTCAATAATCAAAATGCTCCATTAAAAGAGAGATTGTCAGAGTGGATAAAAATACATGGTCTAACTATACCTTGCCTATAAGAAATTCACTTTAAAGATAAAGACACATACGGATTAAAAGTAAAGGAATGGAAGAAGAGATATCACGCTAACACTGATCAAAAGAAAGTGTGAGTGACTGTATTAATTTCAGACAGAGCAGACTGCAGAGCAAGGAAAGTTGTCAGAGATAAAGAGGGGCATTACATAATGGGATTAACACAGCAAGCAGATATCAGTTACATCACCCCATAGCAGCAGAATACACATTCTTCTCAAGCTTACATGGAACATTCACCAAGAAAGACCACAGTCTGGGCCATAAAACATGCCTTAACAAATTTAAATGAATAGAAATCATACAATTTATGTTCTCAGACCACAATGGTATTAAACTAGAAATTAGTAACAAAAATAGCTGGAAAATCTAATAATATGTTGAGACTAAACAGCATACTTCTAAATAACACATGGATCAAACAAACTCAAGAGGAATTTTAAAATATTTTGACAAAATGAAAATAAAAATACAACTTATCAAAACTTGTAAGTAGCAAAAGCAGTGCCTATAGGGAAATTTATAGCATTGAAGGCATATATTAGAAAAAAAGTTCTAAAATTAACAACCTAAGCTTCCACTTTAGGAAAAGAGAAAAAGAAGAGCAAATTAAATTCAAAGTAAGCAAATTAAATTCAAAGTAAGAAATAACAAAAATGGGAGGAGAAATCAATGAAATTGAAAATAGGAAATCAGTAGAGAAAATCAACAAAATCAAAGGATGGTTCTTTGAAAATATCCATAAAATTTATAAGGCTAACTAAGAAAAAAGACAGAGGATATAAATTACGATTATCAAAAATCATTAAGATGACATGGGCTTTAAAAGGATAATAAAAGAATACTATGAGCAACTCTATGCCCACAAATTGGATAGCCTTAATAAAATGGACAAATTCCTTGAAGGATACAATTTCACAAAACTTACATATGAAGAAATAGACAATTTAAAGAGTCCTATATCTATTAAAGAAATTGAATCTACAGTTAATAACCTTCCTAAACAGAAAGAACCAGGTCCAGATGAGTTTACGTGTGAGTTCTACTAAATATTTAAGGAATAAATTATACCAATTCTCTATCATCTCTTCCAGAAGATAGAAGGAGAAGTATTATGTCCTAATTCATTCTTTGGGACTAGCATTACTCCAATACCAGAACCAGACATTACAAGAAAACCACAGACCATTATCTCTCATGAACATAGATGCAAAAATTTTCTACAAATGTTAGCAAATTGTATCCAATATAAGGAGATGTATAAGGTATATACACCATGACCAACTGAAATTTATCCCATGTGTGCAAATTTGTTTCAACAGCTGAAAATCAATTAATGTAATCCACCACATCAACAGGCTAAAGAAGAAAAATCACATAATCACAATAGTAGATGAAGAAAAAGCAGATGACAAAATCCAACATTCATCCATGCTAAAAACTCTCAGCAAAATAGCAATAAAGGGGAAACTACCTTGTCATCTACAGAAAACCTACACCTAACATCATGCTTAATGGTGAGAACCTTCAATCCTTCCTGCTAAGATCAGGAAAAAGGCAAGGATGAACCCTCTCACCACTCATTTTCAGTATTGTACTGGAAGTCCTAGGTAATACAAAACAAGAAAAGGAAAACCTAGAGACTTAAAGCAACTGCTCAATATTCTATAATAACTTAAATGGGAAAAGAACTTGAAAAAAGAATAGATACATGTATATGTATAACCAAATCACTTTGCTATACACCTGAAACTAACACAACATTGTTAATCAACTATACTCCAATATAAAATAATTTTTAAAAAAACATATTTATCTCAGTTTCCATTGGTCAGGAATGCAGGTTGGATCATCTGTTCAGGGTCTCCCAAGGCTGCTCTCAAGTTGTCACCTGGTCTGTGTTCCTTCTGGAGCTCAGGGTCCCCTTTCATGCGCATGTGGCTGTTGGAAGAATCCAGATCCTTGTGGTTGTAGGACGGAGGTCTCTGTTCTCTTGCTGGCTGTCAGCTGGGGGTCTTTTCAGCTCCTACAGGATGTCCTCAGGCCCTTTCCATGTGGTCCCTTCTATAGGTTCTCTTATACTCAGAATCTCTCTTCTTTCAGGATGGGCCCAGCCTTTTTCACGCTCACCTGTTTAAGTCAGGTCCACCTGAATAATTTCCCTTTTGACTAACTGAAAGTCAACTGACTGGAAATCTAATCATGAGAATGTTGCCCCATGATATTAAGAGTCTCTGCCCTCACTTACAAGGAGGGAATTATTCAGGAAGTACATATGAATGAGTGGGAACCTTGAGGGTCATTTTAGAATTCTGCCTGCCACAGTGTATGTTTCCCATAACAATACAAGACGAGAGATTTACCACAGCTAAATGAAGGAGGCTGTATAGTCCAGTAATCTAAAGATCCTCCCCTGGAATCAGCCAGCTTTAGCAAGTTTTACTGAACTACCAGAGCAAGTTACTCATCTTCCTTGGTTTCCATTTCTGTATGATGAAAATATTGAGGATGTGGACTTCATGGGGTTGTAGAGAAGACTTACTGAGCTCATTCACACAAAGCATTTGGTTCAGTGCTTAGCACATACGTGTTAAGTCAACATGACTAAGCTTCTCTCACGACCTTATGAAGCTACGGATGGAAATTCTGCAAGCCAGGTCCAAGACTTGAGGGGAGAAGGAACCCCTTGGATACGACCAAATCCTCAACTAAACTTACGTGTCCTGGGATGGGTGGAGCATTAGTCATGGGACAAGGAAGCTGATGTGGCAGAGCCAATACACCCATGTGAGGCTGCTAGTGTCCCCACTGCCTGCTTAGCACTTTTAAAAAGGACACCTAAGTGTCTCTCCTGAGATCTTAAGTACTGAAAACTTGGCCAAAGATATCCTGTGCTCTAGTCCTGCTTCTAATACCAATCCCACATGTGGCCAGATATGAGTTCCTTAAGCTGCTTTCTTTCTGGGAAACAAGTTACATAAACCCAACTCCCTGTATGGCCTCATGCCAGTTGAGTTACTTAAAAACTTTGCTTTAAGTCAATCAAAACAGGGTCTGCCTGGGAAGGCATTCATTAGTGAATGCTGGCACAGCACCTTCTGATGTTAATTATTCTTATTGGGAGGTATTCGTTAAGGATGTTGAGAATCCTCTTGCAAGGGGCAGTGTTTATTAAAATGCAAATAGTCCTAGGCACCCTCTCCCTCTCAAGCTTTGGAAATCAAAGAGAATTATGGAGTGTGTACTTATTCTAAGACGACTTTTCCCATCCACCTAGTCCTGTGGCTTGCAGTGGAAGTCTTGGAGTGCTATATGCCTTTTGGCAGTGGAAACTGTTTCATTTTGATCTATCTTTTGAAAAAGAAGTATTAGCAAGTATGGCACTCAGAGCAATTATGGCCCAAATAGGGAAGCTCTGACTCACGTTGGAGAGTCCAGAACTGGCCCACAAATCTGCCACCAGTAGCATGTGGTTACTGAGCACTTGAAATATGGTTGGTGCCAATAGAGATGTGCTGTATGAGTAAAATACATACCAAGTTTTGAAGACTTAATATAGCAAAAATAATGAAAAGTAATTCATTAATGGGTTTCTTTTGGTACTGATTACATGTTGAAATGACACTATTCTGGCTATATTGGCTAAAATGACTTTTATCATAAAAATTAATTTCACATGTTTCTTTTTACATTTTAAATGTGGCTTCTAGAAAATGTACAATTACAGATGTGTCTCTTGTACGCTGCCTGGCGATCAGGGCAGCTCTAGACAGAATGAGGGCCCTGGTCCAAACCTTTCCTTCCTGTTCAGAATAATCTCCTTCCTGGGCACTCTGCCTCCCCTGTAGCTGCCTGCGCCCCTTCCAGCCCTGGACCAGAGGGTTCTGGCTGGCATGGTGTTGGTATTGCCTGCTCAAAGCCGTTGCATAAACTCCATCGTCAGGATCCACATTTGCTTGCCTTTTGCACCTTCCCACCTCCCAGCCACCTTTATGCCCTAGGTCTGAAACACGCCAGGCCCATGGTTTCCTGAGCAATCCTGTGTGCTCCCAGCATTACTGCTCCTGGGACCCCTTTCGTCTTCCCAAGACCATGTCCCCTCTCACATCCCCTGTGCAGTTCTCCTGACACCACTGCCCTCCCTGCATTCCTGTTGTCCTTGTGTTTATTACAGTATATTGGCACTGTGTTGAAATTTTTCAATGTCTTTCTTCTCATTAGACTGCACACACCTCAGCGGAAGGACACCACATCTTTTTATCTTTGTCTCCACGGCATGTAGTAAATATTTGTTAAATGCCCACAGAATGAAAGAACCACAGGGTAAATTGTGCTAGGTTACTAACATTGCATGTCTATATGACGTACTGCGGTAACAGTTGAGGTGCTGCAGGCTTTGTTTTTATTTTTATGTTTAATCATTATTTTCTTTTAATAACAGTGAAAACCTCTGGAGGGAGTAAACCCAGTGGCACTCCTCTGAAGTGAGGAGTCCACGTGCATTCTCTGCCCTTTCAGGGCATCTGGCTTCCCCTTGGGTCACCACCTGCCCCAGCCAGGGGTGAGATTCTTGGTGTTATGGTGGGTTGAACGCTGAGAATTTCCACCAAGTGCCAACTAGCCTTGCTGGGATGGCGATCTTGCAAATAGAAAGCTGGCTGGGTGACTGGCTGTTTGCCTGTTTTCGCAGGAGATAGAAATCTCCTTTCTGCCATGCCGGTCAGTGTGTGTGTTGTTTAATTGCAAGTCTGTTTGGGGCTGCTGAGGCAATGTTGCGTCATACAACTGGCCTTGCCCTCCCCAGGCCTCCCCCTCCTCAGGCTTCCCCCCATGTGAGGATGTGTCTGGCTCTTGGAAGCAGCTTTGGTCCATTTGCCCTCCCTCTTCTGGACAACAGAGCAGGACTCCTAGAGCAGGTCACTGCTGATTCAGAGTGTTATGTTTGAGGATGTCCTGCTTCAAGAAATCTCAATAGACAGAAAGCTAACTGAGTAACCTAAATGATTAGGACTGATTCTCTCCCTGAGAATGGAGCTTCCTGGAGACTTACTCCAAGTCCCTGTAAGGAGTCAGCCAGTATTTTTAAAAATAATCTTTCCTTTTAATGTGATTGACTGTAAGCTTTTCAGGAATACACCTTTTCATAGATGAAGACCTAGCTTTTCTTTGGTCAGAAGAGCAAAGAAAGTCTTGCCTGTCCAAAACATAAAAATCCAAACCTAACTCATACAAAGAAATCCACTGTCTCATTTACCCACAAAACTACAAGGGGGAGCCATTGAAACCTGCAGAGTAAGAAAGAGAATGCATCAGCCAAGGGAAATCATCCTGAGTGAGCAATGGGGCCTTACACTGTGGGTTGTGTTCTGGCTTTGGCCAACCCAGCTGCTTTCCCATGATGCTGGCCTGCTGGGCCTCACTGTAACATCACTGCTGGGTTGTCCAAAATCATTATGCAATTCTCCATCATGTAAGCTCTCCCCCAGGACCAATGGAAGGTTGCTTTTTGCTCAGTTAGACCAGATTTGAAACTAATCAAGATATGCGTTATTTTCCTCTGAGAGATACAGGTTGTTGTCAGTCTAGGCAATGGGCCATTTGGCAGCGGGTTCTAAGTTGCCCGTCCATCCAGCCCTCCATGGCACTAAGTAGAGCTGCCAACATTCTCCCTGCAGCTCCCCTGGCAAACGGTATGAGAACTCTGGCTGGCCCAGCAGTCAGCGGCCCAGATCTCCACCTGGACTTCTTCAGATGAGGCACTGTTGCTGGGAGGTTACAGCGTCTGAATGTATGAATGTGGACAATAGTCCTTAGTTCTGTGGCCTGCTCCAGGAAGGCGTGGCGTTAGAGCAAAGTTACACAGTAAGCCCTGGGCCTTCTACCACACCTGCCACTTCCTTTCTGAGTCTATATGACTCAGGTCTTCCAGGGTTTTGTTGTCTTTGTTTACTTTTGTCTCATTAAAATTCAAATACTTTGTGTTGACTGAACTTGATTATGCACAGTCAGAGACTCAGAGCATAGCAGGGCTGGGCTAAGAGTGGTGAACGGATCCTGGATCCTTTTTGGCCCTCAGGTTTCTAAGTCACATGATCCTGCAGCCTCAGTTTAACCATGTGTAAAATGAGCACATGGCCCCACATAACTTGTAAGGCCCAGTCTCTTGGACAGTGTATAAAGTTCATGAACTAATAAAACTGCTGAGACGAATCAATTTTCAACACATAGAAATACCATTCACACTCCTGGGTTAAAAGAGTAGATGAAGGTGAAAGAGAAAACCCTCCCTTCTTCATATTTCCTTAGTCAACAGCTACTATCTTATATCTTTTGCTGGATCTTCATAAAAGGAAATATTATATCCTTGGAAAAGCACATATATCTGCGTTGTTGTCCTTCCTCATGGTCTTCCTAAAATCCCACTGCTGGGTGGTACCTCTGATGCCCATCTAAGCTTTTGAAACCTGCAAAAATTCACAAAAGTTCAAAAAGGAACAAAAAACATCAGGAGGTAATCAAAAGAATCAAAACCTCCAGGCAACTGTACATCATGCAACTCAGTTTTTATTGCATTCAGTTGTAATAATGTCCACAGTTAATTTCTCCTGATTTAGGTCTATGCATTGAACAAACACATTTCACAGATCTTTAAGAATTTTTAAAAGGAAGACATTTTTCAGACCTGTGCCTTTGTGACATCAAAATACCCCACTAGAAAGTATATAGTTCAGACAGGCAACCTGCTGCTTTATCTTGGTAAATCCAAACAGCATGACTGATTTTTTTCCTCCCGTAAACTCACTAAACTGATTGTTGTCAACATGTCAAGTGCTCCAAGTGAAGGTGGTTACTCAGAGCTAAATGCAGGCTTTGTTTTGTTTTAATTTCAGGACTAGCAAGGTGGGATATTAACATGTCTGTATTTACCACCAAGACTGGATGTTTTCAGTGGGAGTTAAATATATCATGTTTAAAATGTAATTATTAATATTACCATGACTAATAACATCACAACTAATAATATTCACAACACATAATATTTTCCCATGCCTTATCTCACTGGATCTCCCTGAAAACTCAATGGGGGGGCAATGTTTCTGTTTATTGAAGAGGTCCTGATTCTCAGAGAAGTGAAGTGGTTTTCTCAAGGTCACAGGTGGCATGGTTACTCGGCTTTCAGGCTCACAACTCAGGTGTTCAGACTTTTAAGTCCCTGCTCACTTTGGCATGCTGTATGCCTTTGAAATGCACATCTGTAACAGTTTTAAGGAGCAAATCAAACAAGCAGGTTGAAATAAAGAAAGCAGTTGTCTAAATATTTGAAACTAAAATTTTTATAATATTAGTTATTAAAACATTTTTATTTAAAACTATCATGTGAATAAAGATGGTTACTGTTGTTCTGTAATCTGTATTAGCCCTCATCTTTATTTTGTGGATTACTGAAGGTCAGCTATGGCCATTTATTCATTTGAGCAAATTTTGTGTTTTAAACAAAGTCCTTCTATGAGAAGTATTTGACATGCCCTTAATTAATCATAAGGAATAAGGTTTATTGGGCTCATCTTCAAGAACTGTACATAACAAAGAGTAGGTTTCATGTCTTTTCAGAAAAATCTTTATCAGTTGCTTTAAAATTCAACTAACCACGCCCCCCCGACTGATTTTAATTGAGGTTGACTTTAATTAAAAAGTTTAACTTTGCTTCTGCAATACAAAATGGCACCTGTTAGTGAGGTTAGTAAGTTAATCCCATATATCTGGTTGATATAGAGCAACACTCAGTTTCCAAGTACAATTGCATTTCTTTCATTAGGGTGCTATAAGCCTATAAGGAGAGTGTTGTCCCCATGCCTTGGAATCTGATTGTCACTGGAGAACTCTCACCCATGTTGTCCAGGTCAGTGTTTACAGTTGGGCTTTAGTGAAGATTTGAAGGTCAGGGTGAGAAGCTCTTATCAGCCAAGGCCCCTTTTTTCAATAGCTGGAACTCAAAAATGAAGCAGAACAGGCAAGGCATGGGGTTATAGCAGACTCAGTGGACTGACAACATTTGTGGACAGCCAATTACTTGTGAAGCTTCCAATAATTCTGTCCCAGGATGCTTACCTGTGCTACCTGCAGGAGAGACAGTCGAGGGAGTGGGGAGCTTCCCATTGAAGATCTATAGTCCTAGCATTTTGCAGAACTAGGTCAACATCATCAATAATGAAGGGTATTTTTGCATAGGGCACAAAAAACTGCATTAAAAGAGATCTAGATTTTTATAATTTTGTTTGAGTCCTATCTTCTTTTCTTGGTAATAATGGCTAAAGTTTGTCTATTTTGTTTATTTTTTCAAAAAAGCAGCTCTTATTCTCATTGATCCTTTCTATTGTCTTTTTAGTTTCTATTTCATTTATTTCCACTCTCATCTTTGTTATTTCCTTCCTTCTATGAACTTTGGGCTTAATTTCTTTTTTCTTTTCCTAGTTCCTTGAGATGTAAAGGGAACTCTGGTGCACTACTGATGGGAATGTAAATTGTTGCAGCCACTATGGAAAACAGTATGGAGATTCACCAAAAGATTAAATTAGAATTATCACATAATCCAGCAATCCCCACCTCTAGGTTTTTACCCAAAAGAAACAAAAACACTAACTCAAAATGATATATGCTTTTCTCAGGGTATATGCCCAATAGTGGGATTGCTGGGTCATATGGTAGTTCTATTTTTAGTTTTTTAAGGAACCTCCATACTGTTTTCCATAGTGGCTGTATCAGTTTACATTCCCATCAGCAGTACAGGAGGGTTCCCTTTTCACCACACCCTTTCCAGCATTTATTGTTTTAAAAAACAAAAACAAAAAATGATATATGCACCATCATGTTCAGTGTAACATTATTCACAATAGTCAAGACATGGAAACAGCCTAAGTGTCCCTTAACAAATGAATGAAGAAAATGTTACACATATACACACATGCACAGGCACACACACACACACAAACATATATAATGTAATATTATTCAGCTACTAGAAAGAAAGAAATCCTGTTATTTGCAACAACATGGATGGAACTTGATAGAATTATACTAAGTGAAATAAGCCAGACAAAGAAAGATAAATATTGTATGATTTTATATGTGGAATCTAAAAAAATGTCAAGTTTACAGAAACAGAGTGAAAAGTGTTTGCCAGGGGCTGCGTACTGGAGGGAATAGGGAGAGGTTAGTAAAAGCATACATTTGTTAAAAGTAAAAGTGTAAAAGGTATACTTTCAGTTATAAAATGAATAAGATCTGAGGATCCAATGTATAACATGGTGACTCTAGTTGAGAACACTGCTGTAAGACTGAAATTTGCTGAGAGTAGAACTTAAATGTTCTCACCAAAAGAAAAAAATATTATATAAATATGTAAGGAGATGGGTGTATTAATTAATTAGATAGGATGAATCCTTTAGTAATGTAGATAGATATAAAATCATCAGGATGTACACTTTAAATATCTTACAACCTTATTTGTCAATTATACCTCAATAAAGCTGAAAAAATGAAGTATTCATGTACATTTTAGGTATAAGAAATAAATAAAATTACCAAAAAAATAATCTGAAGAAAACTCTAAATCAAAAAGATACATGCACCCCAATGTTCACGGCAGCACTATTTACAATAGCCAAGACACGGAAGCAAGCTAAATGTTGCTTCAGATGAATGTTGTTGAACAGATGAATGGATAAAGCTGTGATATGTGATTATATATATATATATATATATATATATATATATATATATATATCACACACATATTATATCTGTGATATGTGATTATATATATATATATATATATATATATATATATATATCACACACCCATTATATATATATATATATATATATATAAAATGGAATATTACTTGTAAAAAAGAATGAAATAATGCCATTTGCAGCAAGATGAATGGATATAGAGATTATCATATTAAGAGAAGTCAGTCATATTAAGAGAAGTCAGATATCATATGATATCACCTTTATGTGGAATCTAAAATATGATACAAATGAACAAATTTACAAAACAGAAATAGACTCACAGACACAGAAAACAAACTTATGGTTACCAAAGGAAAAAGGGTGGGGGAGGGATAAATTAGGAGTTTGGGATTAACATATATATATACACTACTATATATAAGATAGCTAAACAACAAGGATCTACTGTATAGAACAGGGAAGTACACTCAATATCTTGTAATAACCTATAATGGAAAAGAATCTGAAAAAGAATATATATATAAACTGAATTACTTTACTGTACACCTGAAACTAACACAACATTGTATTACCTATAACTCAATAAAACATTTTTAATAAAGAACAGGAAGAAAGCTGAAGATATATCCTTAAAAAAAAATGAAGAGAGAGAGATCTATTAGAGTCAACAGATTATCAGGTCTCAGAGGATGACTTGGAAGCCAGTGCTTGACTTGGACAGGTAAGGAAAGTCAACCAGAAATGATTGCTACTAGAGAAAATACACACATATACACACACACACAGGCACTCAGACACACATTCACACACACATACACTCATGCACAGAGATATACAAATTCCCACACAGGAACACACACATATATGCACAAACATACACGTGTGCATACACACATACATATGTATGCACAGACAGACTCACATGCAACACACAGAGATGCATATACACACCTAATTAGCTTATCTTATTCAAGTCTTGGAACCAATAAAATAATTTTTGCACCTTGTTTTTAAGCTCTTAAGTAGAAGTTTATCTAAAATGCTCAAGTAAGACTGGTGTTTTGGTCTCCTAAATTGTGTGGAGTTTTCAGATGCAGATAAGTTAGTCTCTAAGTACTGGGTTGAGGACTGCTGCAGCATTGTATAATTTTTCTTTTGAAGAGCTACAAACACTTCTGTTGATCACATCTCATGTTGCTTTCCCCAGGAGAAAACAGACATTATTATTCCTGCTTTTCTAGAGGGAAACTAGGACATACTGTGTAAGTCAATCAGCCCCGAGCTGCAATGCTGGGGCTGGGGAGATGGTCCTGTTCTAACTGACAGCAAACTGGACATTGGTGGTTTTGTTTACTACTACGGGTAAAGATTATAGCTGTGTGAGCTGATATACCTCCTGGGTGTAAGCAGATAAGTTTCTGAATATGGAAATAATATAGAAGCAGGTCTTTTATCAGACCATTTTGTAAATAGTGACAGTGGATCCACGGGTTCTGCCTCCACAACTTCTCTTGCCCACCCACAGGGAAATGGGTGAGCACATCCCTGCGGGACTTGCCTGGAACCTGAGCTCTGGTCTATTGTAAGTAACATGAGAGCAGTGTGGTCCTCAGGCCCGCTCAAAGAAGCAGGCTCTGTTTGCACTGCTGATCCATCCTCAGGGCATTAAAACTTCAGAGCCACTTTGCCTGCACTGAAGCAACAGGAAGTTGAGAGCTACCCACTCCGTTCTGTCACCTTTGCAAGAGGCGAGTTCTGTATTGATATGTTTGCCACTGTGATCCAGAAATCCTTTACTCCCTGAGGATGATGACTGATTCCAATGTACAGAATAGAGAGGAGTCTCAATTCACGTGTTCCTTGTCTGCTGCCAGCATCAAATGGCACAGACCACTCATGTATTCCTCAGGCCACTAAGCAGATGCTTCATCCTCTCCCTGAAGAAGCCTGGCCCCAGCTGGGTCCCCCAGTCTTTCCCTTCACCCGAGTTTTCTATATGTAAGGGATGACCCTGTGAGGTTCTTGGCTCTGGCTCTTTCTTTCTGTCTCAGAACTCCCACCTGCATTAAGGTAGATGGAATTTTCACAGCCAATTTTCTGTTTCATTAGTCCTTTGTGCACATATGAGAATA
Source organism: Lipotes vexillifer (assembly GCF_000442215.2). NCBI lineage: Eukaryota > Metazoa > Chordata > Mammalia > Artiodactyla > Lipotidae > Lipotes > Lipotes vexillifer. Next base: position 2,144,907 of record NW_006769482.1, read on the forward strand.
ATGGTGGAGTTGACATCCGAGATGCAAGAAAGCATCACTGATGTGCTAAAACATCAGGGTACTCAAAAGATTTTGCTAATGTCAGAGCATTTGTCCCACACTAAGCTGATGGGGTTCGATTCCAGAGTTGAGATGACTGAGAATCAGTCTAAGCAGAGCCAGGAGCACACGTGGAGGGATGTGAGGGCTGATCAAAGAGAGCACAGTGCCGGGGAGGTGGTTCCAGGTCTCCTGCCCCAGAGATAGCAACCCATGGACTTTAATTGTGGGCTTTATGAATGGGAACAATGGCTAGGTCTTCCTCTATATTCTCCCCTCTCCCTCCCTTGGTTTCAGGAGACAGCAGAAGCAGGACATTGCCATGCAGAGAGAAGTCAGGCAGGCCATGGGGCCATGTGCTCTCCCTGTGACACCCTGGTGGTCACATAGCATCTCTGTGCTCCACATCTGTACAGGTTGGGAAGGGAGCGTGATGCCTCTCTCAGCTAAAGAGAGAGCAAAGTAACTATTTCCTAACCACTCACAAATTCTATCTCTCCTTTAGCTTTTTTTTAGTTATGGCTGATATATGCAAATGAAAACTGATGTTTTCATCAGTTTTCAGGGGATGTTCCCCTCTATGGAATGCTTCTACCCCTGTATGTATATATATATATAATCTGACCCTGTGGGGTATTAATAATAGGAATATACAAAGTGTGACTAAATTTCATAAGATCAGTTTTGTGGAGCCAGTAAAGTTGAAGACTTGAGATCACAGTGGGGATTGGTATAACAGGAGTATTTATGCCAGCTTCTGGATGAAGAGAGGTGAAGTTGGCTTCTTTCAGTAGCAGAATAAAAATCAGTGATAGATAGATAGATAGATCTACATACAAATACAAAAACACACATGCATGTATGTACACACACACACTTTCTATTTTTACTTTCATATGAAGCTAAAGTGAGATTTTTGGAAAGACTACTTAAAAGTTTATTAGGGCTGTCGGGTGCCTGCTGAGCTCACTTCTCAGTGGATGTGCACTATAGTAGAGACAGTCTGACAGGTGTGTGAGATTCCAGGTGGTAGCACAGCACAGCCTTCAGCAGATAATTGGTAGAGACGGAGGCCATGTGCAGCTCACATGTTTCCCCTCAATGACATTTATTATTTCTCAATCAAAACACCAGCCTCAACTCACCCTTCTTGCAGGCCTAGTGCTTGAAAGGAGCCTGATACAATCAGTTTGGGGAACCCACCTTTGCACCAAACCGAGAGACTGATTTTTAGAAACACCTCCGGAAATGAGGCTTAGTACTGAACATCTTCCAGTGATTCTGCCTGCAGTAAAGTCAATCCAAAACACAGGGCCAATAATGCCCTATCTATCTGTCTCTTCCAGAGCAGGCAGGGGCTTCATCTTCCATGTCCTCATAACTAGCATTTTCCAAGATTTCCAGATTGATTCTTGAAATAGAAAATTATTCTGAAGGAGCTATAGTATAATTTAAAAATTAAACAATGATCTTCCGGAATATGGTGTGCAATTCCTACAAGCCCTGGATATTTGTAACAGTCTCCTAGTCACTATCCTGCCTGCCCTCCCTGCGTTGCCCAGTCACTCTGAAACCCACCCTTGTCCCACCACGTTCAAGAGAAGAGACATCTGGGACATTGTTAAAGAAAATACTATTCCTGGAAGTGTGGTCAAGATAGCAGAATAGGAAGACCCTGAGCTCACCTCCTCCCACGGGTACATCAAAATTACAAGTATTTACAGAGCAACTATCAATGAGAACAACCTGAACGCTAGCAGAAAAGAGTTTCCACAGCTAAAGATATAAAGAAGAAATCACAATGAGATGGGTAGGAGGGGTGGAGATGTAGTATGATCAAAATCCACATACTCATGTAGGTGACAGGCGAGTAATCACAACTGCAGAGGTTCTCTCCAAGGAGTGAAGGGTCTGAGCCTCACATCAGACACCCCAGCCCAGAGGTCCTGCATCAAGAAGAAGAGCCCCCAGAAGCCCTGCTTGCTTTGAAGGCAAGCAGGGCTTGAATATGGGAGAACTGGAGGGCTGTAGGTAACAGACTCTGCTTTGAAAAATGCATGCAATATCTCACACACTTTGAGACCCAGCATATGGGCAGTAATTTGAGATCACCCTGAGTCAAATCCACCTGCTCATCTTGAGGAACATCTTGAAGAGGCAGGAGGCAACTGGGACTCCCCCTGGGAGCATAGAGTCTGGTGGCATCCATTTTTGGGAGCTCATTCTACCATGCGGATATTGGTTCAAGTGAGCACCACTTCGGAGCCCTCTCTCTAGCTTATTAGTGCTAAGGGCTTACCTATCCACCAGCAGGCCAATAGCAGACCCTGGCCCCCTGGACCCCACAGCCTGCTGACCTGGGACCCAGGCCCTCCCACCAGTAGGTTAGCACCAGCCTTGGCTACCCTAGGTCCCACAGCCAGCCTTCCTGACCCAGCCCTGCCCACCAGCAAACTGGCACCAGTCCTGGGAACCCACCAGGCCATGAAACCAGCTGCTCTGGGATCCGGCCCCTCTCATCAATGGGCCAGCAACTATCACATGAGGCAGGACCTGGTAGCCAAGCAGGTCAGGACAGCCCTGACTACCAGGCACCCATAGTAGTCAGCCCCACCACAACAGAAAGGCCCACAAAGGGAGCAACCCTAGAGCATATAGCTATGGTGACCAGAGGGGAGTGTGCTGCTGGGCCCCATAGGATGTCTCCTACAGGAGACCACTTCTCTGAGATCAGGAAATGTAACTGACACACTTAATACATAAAAATAAACACAAGGATTTGGCCAAAAGAAGGAACAATACAAAATCTCAGAAAAAGAACTAAAATGGAGATAATCCATCTACCTGATAAAGAGTTCAAGATAATTGTCATAAAGATGCTTAATGAAATCAGTGGAAGAAAAATTGAACATGGCAAGAATTTTAACAGTTAGAAAATGTAAAGAAGAACCAAACAGAGCTGAATACAATAACTGAAATAAAAATACACTAGAAGGGACAACAGTAAATTCAATGATACAGAGAAATGGATCTATGAACTAGAAGACAGAGTAGTGGAAATAGCTAAGCTGAACAGAAGAAAAAAGAAGATAACAACAACAAGCATACTAACGTTGACATTATAGTGGTTCCAAGAGGAGAAGAGAGAAAGGGGCAGGACATATATTTGAAAAAATAATAACTGAAAACTTCCCTAATCTGGGAAAGGAAATGGACATCCAGGTCCAGGAAACACAGAGAATCCTACACAAGATGAAGTCAAAGAGATCCACCAAGACACATTATAATTAAAATTGCAAAAATTAAATAAAGAGAAAAAATTTAAAAACAGTGAGAGAAAAGTAACTAGTTATATACAAAGGAACTCCCATAAGACTACCAGCTGACTCTTCAGCAGAAAGTTTGTAGGCCATAGGGAGAGGTAAGATGTATTCCAAATGATGAAATGTAAGAACTTATGACTAAAAATAGTCTACCCAGCAAGACCAACATTTATATTTGAAGGGGAGACTGTTTTACAGACAAACAAAAGCAAAGAGTTCAGCAACTGTAAACCAATGTTACAAGAAATATTAAAGGAACTTCTCTGAGCAGAAAATAAGACAACTAGAGATATAAAAACTATTAAAGGAAAATCTCATTGGTAAAGATAAACATACAGCAAATGTAGTAGTCAGACACTTATAAAGCTAGTAGGAAGTTTTTAAAGACAAAAGTAGTAAAATCTTCTACCCCCACAACAAGTAGTTAAGGGATACACAAAACAAAAAGATCAAAATATGATGTCAAAAACATTAAATGTAGGAGAAGTAAAAAAATGCAAGTCTGTTAGAATGTATTCAAACTTAAAAGATCATTAACTTAATGTAATCATTAGATAGACAGATAGATAGATAGATAGATATAAATAGTTACATATGAACCTTATGGTCACCACAATCCAAAAACCTATAATAGATACACACAAAATGAATCCAAACATAACACTAAAGATAGTCATCAAATCATAAGGGAAGAGAGCAAAAAAAGAAGAAAGGAACAAAAAAAGAACTATAAAAACAACTAGAAAACAAAATTGCAGTAAGTACTTACCTATCAATAACTACTTGTGATGTAAATGGACTAAATGCTCCAATCAAAAGACAGAATGGCTGAATGTATATTAGAAAACAAGACCCATATGTAGGCTGCCTATAACAGATTCACTTTATTTATTTATTTATACCATTTTTAAATTGAAGTATAGTTGATTTACAATATTGTGTTAATTTCTGCTGTACAGCAAAGTGATTCAGTTATACATATACATGCATTCTTTTTCATGTATATTCTTTTCCATTACGGTTTATCATAGGATACAGAATATAGTTCTCTGTACTATACAGTAGGACCTTGTAGTTTATCCTTTCCATATATAATAGCTTACATCTGCTAACTCCAACTTCCCACTCCATTCCTTCCCGAACCCTCCCCATTGGCAACCACAAGTCTGTCCTCTATGTCTGTGCAGACCCACTTTGGTTACAAAGACACACACAGACCGAAAGTGAAGGGATGTAAAAAGGTATTCAATGTGAATGCAAATGAAAAGAAAGCTGGGTAGCAATACTTACACAAGGCAAAGTAAGCTTTAAAACAAAGATAGTAACAAGAGACAAGGAAGAACATTACATAACGATCAAGGAGTCAATCCAACAAGAAGGTATAACAATTGTAATATCTTATTATAATTTATAACTGTAACATGTAAATACATATACACAATATAGGAGCACTTGAATACTTAAAGCAAATATTAACAAATATAAAGGGGGAAATTGACAGTAACACAAAAATAGTAGGGGACATTAACACCCCATTACTTCAATGGACTGATCATCCAGACAGAAAATTAATAAGGAAAAATTGACCTTAAACAAGACATTAGACCAAATGGAATATATAGAGAGGGTTGGCCAAAAAGTGCCTTCAGTTTTTAAGTAAAAATAAAAAACACATTTTTCATTTTCACCAAGAACTTTATTGAACAACGTAGTCACCCATTCCACTACCTCCTGCCATTTTTCAGGCAACTTCGTAATTCCATCTTCTCAAAACTTTTTATCTTTTCGAGCAAAGAATTGTTCCAGGTGCCTTTTACAGTCTTGCAAGAAATTGAAATTTTTTCCATTAAGAGAATTTTTTAAAGACCAAAATAAATGGAAATCCGAAGTTGCAATGTCTGGTGAATACGGCAGATGAATCAGAACTTCCCAGCCAAGCTGTAACAGTTTTTACCTGGTGATCAAAGAAACATGGTGGTCTTGCGTTATCCTGATGGAAGATTTTGCATTTTCTGATGACTAATTCTGGATGCTTTTCATCAAGTGCTGCTTTCAGTAGGTCTAATTGGGAGCAGTACTTGTTGGATTTAATCGTCTGGTTTTCCAAAAGGAGTTCATAATAGAGGACTCCCTTCCAATCCCACCATATACACAACATCACCTTCTTTGGATGAAGACTGGCCTTTGGTGTGGTTGATGGTGGTTCATTTTGCTTGCCCCACGAGCTCTTCTGTTCCACATTATTGTACAGTATCCACTTTTTATCACCCATCACAATTTGTTTTAAAAACTTAACATTTTCATTACATTTCAGTAGAGAATCACATGCAGAAACATGGTCAAGAACTTTTTTTCACTTATGTGAACCCAAACATCAAAGCGATGAACATAACCAAGCTGATGCAAATGATTTTCAACACTTGATTTGGATATTTTGAGTATGTTGGCTATCTCCCGTGTGGTATAACATTGATTGTTCTCAATTTATGTCTTGGTTTGATCTCTATCAACTTCAACTGGTCTACCCAAACATGGAGTGAGAAGTCTCCAGCACGAAACTTCGCAAACCACTTTTGACACATTCGATCAGTCACAGCACCTTCTCCATACACTGCACAAATCTTTTTTTTACATTTCAGTTGTGTTTTTACCTTTCTTGAAATAATAAAGCATAATATGCCAAAAATGTTGCTTTTCTTCTTCCATCTTCAATATTTAAATGGCTACACAAAAATTCAGCAATTTTGATGTCATTTTTTTAAATGCATGCTGATATGACAGCTGTCACATACAATCTAACAAAATTGTTTTGAATGAAATTAAAGACAACTAAATGCTATTAGAGCCATCTTATGATGAATGAACATTTTGGTCAACCTAATATATATATATAGGGAGAGAGAGAGAGAGAGAGAGAGAGAGAGAGAGAGAGAAGTTTCCATCCAAAAGCAGCAGAATGCATATTCCTTTCCAGTGCACATGGAACATTCTCCAGGATTGAACACATGCTAGACCATGCTAGACCATGAAACAAGTCTCAATAAATTTAAGAAATTGAAATCATATCAAGTATCTTTTCCAACCACAATGGTATAAGACTAGAAATCAGCTACAAGGAAAAAAAAAAACTGCAATAAACCACAAACATGTGGAGACTAAACAATATGCTACTAAACAACCAATGTGTCACTAAAGAAATCAAAGAGAAAATTAAAAAGTATTGGGAGACAAATGAAAATGGAATACAAGGATTCAAAAATCTATGGGAGCTTCGAGACTAGGGCGGCGCGAAAGTACAGGAGCCTCTCACTGTTGTGGCCTCTCCCGTTGCGGAGCAACAGGCTCCGGACGTGCAGGCCCAGCGGCCTTGGCTCACGGACACAGCCGCTCCGTGGCACGTGGGATCTTCCCGGACCGGAGCATGAACCCATGTCCCCTGCGTCGGCAGGCGGACTCTCAACCACTGCACCACCAGAGAAGCCCCCCTCAGCGCATTTTAAAAGTAAACTCCCACTAAGTGTCTGTGGTCACGCTGCCCAGGAGAGAGCGTGCACTCCGTGAGGGACACAGGAGAGGCTGAGTGAACATCTGCCTATGGTCCGTTACCTAACACACGGGTTCTGGGGAGGATTAAATGAGCTCACGTGATATCCAGGTGACTGAAGCAGAGTAGGCTCGGGATGAATCTTTGCTTCGTTTTCATTAGCTGCGGAGAAGACGATGACAGCTTGGTGCCTCTCCAACTTTAATATGGTCTGAGCCGAGTGGATGAAAGGCTCTTGCTGCTCCAGCCAGGAGTCAGGACTCTGCCTCTGAGGTGGGAGAGCCAACTTCAGAACACTCGTCAACAAGAGACCTCCCAGCCCCACATAATATCAAACGGCGAAAATCTCCCAGAGATCTCCATCTCAACACCAGCACCCAGCTTCACTCAACGACCAGCAAGCTACAGTGCTGGACAACCTATGCCAACCATATAGCAAGACAGGAACACAACCCCACCCACTAGCAGAGAGGCTGCCTAAAATCATAATAAGTCCACAGACACCCCAAAACACACCACCAGACGTGGACCTGCCCACTAGAGAGACAAGATCTAGCCTCATACACCACAACACAGGCACTAGTCCCCTCCACCAGGAAGCCTACACAACCCACTGAACCAACCTTAGCCACTGGAGACAGACATCAAAAACAACGGGAGCTACGAACTTGCAGCCTGCAAAAAGGTGAACCCAATCACAGTAAGATAAGCAAAATGAGAAGACAGAAAAACACACAGCAGATGAAGGAGCAGGATAAAAACCCACCAGACCTAACAAATGAAGAGGAAATAGGCAGTCTACCTGAAAAAGAGTTCAGAATAATGATAGTAAAGATGATCCAAAATCTTGGAAATAGAATGGACAAAATGCAAGAAGCAGTTAACAAGGACCTAGAAGAAATAAAGATGAAACAGACAATGATGAACAACACAATAAATGAAATGAAAAATACTCTAGATGGGATCAATAGCAGAATAAATGAGGCAGAAGAACGGATAAGTGACCTGGAAGATAAAATAGTGGAAATAACTACTGCAGAGCAGAATAAAGAAAAAAGAATGAAAAGAACTGAGGACAGTCTCAGAGACCTCTGGGACAACATTAAACGCACCAACATTCGAATTATAGGGGTTCCAGAAGAAGAAGAGAAAAAGAAAGGGACTGAGAAAATATTTGAAGAGATTATAGTTGAAAACTTCCCTAATATGGGAAAGGAAATCGTTAATCAAGTCCAGGAAGCACAGAGAGTCCCATACAGGATAAATTCAAGGAGAAATACGCCAAGACACATATTAATCAAACTGTCAAAAACTAAATACAAAGAAAGCATATTAAAAGCAGCAAGGGAAAAACAACAAATAACACACAAGGGAATCCCCATAAGGTTAACAGCTGATCTCTCAGCAGAAACTCTACAAGCCAGAAGGGAGTGGCAGGACATACTGAAAGTGATGAAGGAGAAAAACCTGCAACCAAGATTACTCTACCCAGCAAGGATCTCATTCAGATTTGATGGAGAAATTAAAACCTTTACAGACAAGCAAAAGCTGAGAGAGTTCAGCACCACCAAACCAGCTTTACAACAAATGCTAAAGGAACTTCTCTAGACAAAAACACAAGAGAAGGAAAAGTCCTATAATAACGAACCCAAAACAATTTAGAAAATGGGAATAGGAACATACATATCGATAATTACCTTAAATGTAAATGGACTAAATGCTCCCACCAAAAGACACAGATTGGCTGAATGGATACAAAAACAAGACCCATATACATGCTGTCTACAAGAGACCCACTTCAGACCTAGAGACACATACAGACTGAAAGTAAGGGGATGGAAAAAGATATTCCACGCTAATGGAAATGAAAAGAAAGCTGGAGTAGCAATTTTCATATCAGACAAAATGGACTTTAAAATAAGGACTATCAGAAGAGACAAAGAAGGACACTACATAATGATTAAGGGATCGATCCAAGAAGAAGATATAACAATTGTAAATATTTATGCACCCAACATAGGAGCACCTCAATACATAAGGCAAATACTAGCAGCCATAAAAGGGGAAATCGACAGTAACACATTCATAGTAGGGGACTTCAACACCCCACTTTCACCAATGGACAGATCATCCAAAATGAAAATAAATAAGGAAACACAAGCTTTAAATGATACATTAAACAGGATGGACTTAATTGATATTTATAGGACACTCCATCCAAAAACAACAGAATACACATTTTTCTCAAGTGCTCATGGAACATTCTCCAGGATAGATCATATCTTGGGTCACAAATCAAGCCTTGGTAAATTTAAGAAAATTGAAATTATATCAAGTATCTTTTCCGACCACAACGCCATGAGATTAGATATCAATTATAGGAAAAGAGCAGTAAAAAATACAAACACATGGAGGCTAAACAATACACTACTTAGTAACGAAGTGATCACTGAAGAAATCAAAGAGGAAATTAAAAAATACCTAGAAACAAATGACAATGGAGATACAACGACCCAAAACCTATGGGATGCAGCAAAAGCAGTTCTAAGAGGGAAGTTTATAGCAATACAAGCCCACCTTAAGAAGCAGGAAACATCTCGAATAAACAACCTAACCTTGCACCTCAAGCAATTAGAGAAAGAAGAACAAAAAAACCCCAGAGTTAGCAGAAGGAAAGAAATCATAAAAATCAGATCAGAAATAAATGAAAAAGAAATGAAGGAAACAATAGCAAAGATCAATAAAACTAAAAGCTGGTTCTTTGAGAAGATTAACAAAATTGATAAACCATTAGCCAGACTCATCAAGAAAATAAGGGAGAAGACTCAAATCAATAGAATCAGAAATGAAAAAGGAGAAGTAACAACTGACACTGCAGAAATACAAAAAATCATGAGGGATTACTACAAGCAACTCTATGCCAATAAAATGGACAATCTGGAAGAAATGGACAAATTCTTAGAAATGCACAAACTGCCAAGACTGAATCAGGAAGAAATAGAAAATATGAACAGACCAATCACAAACACTGAAATTGAAACTGTGATTAAAAATCTTCCAACAAACAAAAGCCCAGGACCAGATGGCTTCACAGGCGAATTCTATCAAACATTTAGAGAAGAGCTAACACCTATTCTTCTCAAACTCTTCCAAAATATAGCAGAGGGAGGAACACTCCCAAACTCATTCTACGAGGCCACCATCACCTTGATACCAAAACCAGACAAGGATGTCACAAAGAAAGAAAACTACAGGCCAATATCACTGATGAACATAGATGCAAAAATCCTCAACAAAATACTAGCAAACAGAATCCAACAGCACATTAAAAGGATCATACACCATGATCAAGTGGGGTTTATTCCAGGAATGCAAGGATTCTTCAATATACGCAAATCTATCAATGTGATTAACCATATTAACAAATTGAAGGAGAAAAACCATATGATCATCTCAATAGATGCAGAGAAAGCTTTTGACAAAATTCAACACCCATTTATGATAAAAACCCTGCAGAAAGTAGGTGTAGAGGGAACTTTCCTCAATATAATAAAGGCCGTATATGACAAGCCCACAGCCAACATCATCCTCAATGGCGAAAAACTGAAAGCATTTCCACTAAGGTCAGGAACAAGACAAGGTTGCCCACTCTCACCACTCTTATTCAACATAGTTTTGGAAGTTTTAGCCACAGCAATCAGAGAAGAAAAGGAAATAAAAGGAATCCAAATCGGAAAAGAAGAAGTAAAGCTGTCACTGTTTGCAGATGACATGATACTCTACATAGAGAATCCTAAAGATGCTACCAGAAAACTACTAGAGCTAATCAATGAATTTGGTAAAGTAGCAGGATACAAAATTAATGCACAGAAATCTCTGGCATTCCTATATACTAATGATGAAAAATCTGAAAGTGAAATCAAGAAAACACTCCCATTTACCATTGCAACAAAAAGAATAAAATATCTAGGAATAAACCTACCTAAGGAGACAAAAGACCTGTATGCAGAAAATTATAAGACACTGATGAAAGAAATTAAAGATGATACAAACAGATGGAGAGATATACCATGTTCTTGGATTGGAAGAATCAACATTGTGAAAATGACTCTACTTCCCAAAGCAATCTATAGATTCAATGCAATCCCTATCAAACTACCACTGGCATTTTTCACAGAACTAGAACAAAAAATTTCACAATTTGTATGGAAACACAAAAGACCCCGAATAGCCAAAGCAATCTTGAGAACAAAAAATGGAGCTGGAGGAATCAGGCTGCCTGACTTCAGACTATACTACAAAGCTACAGTAATCAAGACAGTATGGTACTGGCACAAAAACAGAAAGATAGATCAATGGAATAGGATAGAAAGCCCAGAGATAAACCCATGCACATATGGTCACCTTATCTTTGATAAAGGTGGCAGGAATATACAGTGGAGAAAGGACAGCCTCTTCAATAAGTGGTGCTGGGAAAATTGGATAGGTACATGTAAAAGTATGAGATTAGATCACTCCCTAACACCATACACAAAAATAAGCTCAAAATGGATTAAAGACCTAAATGTAAGGCCAGAAACTATCAAACTCTTAGAGGAAAACATAGGCAGAACACTCTATGACATAAATCACAGCAAGATCCTTCTTGACCCATCTCCTAGAGTAATGGAGATAAAAACAAAAATAAACAAATGGGACCTAATGAAACTTCAAAGCTTTTGCACAGCAAAGGAAACCATAAACAAGACCAAAAGACAGCCCTCAGAATGGGAGAAAATATTTGCAAATGAATCAACTGACAAAGGATTAATCTCTAAAATTTACAGGCAGCTCATGCAGCTCAATAACAAAAAAATAAACAACCCAATCCAAAAATGGGCAGAAGACCTAAATAGACATTTCTCCAAAGAAGATATACAGACTGCCAACAAACACATGAAAGAATGCTCAACATCATTAATCATTAGAGAAATGCAAATCAAAACTACAATGAGATATCATCTCACACCAGTCAGAATGGCCATCATCAAAAAATCTAGAAACAATAAATGCTGGAGAGGGTGTGGAGAAAAGGGAACACTCTTGCACTGCTGGTGGGAATGTGAATTGGTTCAGCCACTATGGAGAACAGTATGGAGGTTCCTTAAAAAACTACAAATAGAACTACCATATGACCCAGCAATCCCACTACTAGGTATATACCCTGAGGAAACCAGAATTCAGAAAGAGTCATGTACCAAAATGTTCATTGCAGCTCTATTTACAATAGCCCGGAGATGGAAACAACCTAAGTGCCCGTCGTCGGATGAATGGATAAAGAAGATGTGGCACATATATACAATGGAATATTACTCAGCCATAAAAAGAAACGAAATTGAGCTATTTGTAATGAGGTGGATAGATCTAGAGTCTGTCATACAGAGTGAAGTAAGTCAGAAAGAGAAGGACAAATACCGTATGCTAACACATATATATGGAATTTAAGAAAAAAAAATGTTATGAAGAACCTAGGGGTAAAACAGGATAAAGACACAGACCTACTGGAGAACAGACTTGAGGCTATGGGGAGGGGGAAGGGTGAGGTGTGATAGGGTGAGAGAGAGACATGGACATATATATACTAACAAATGTAAGGTAGATAGCCAGTGGGAAGCAGCCGCATGGCACAGGGAAACCGGCTCGGTTCTTTGTGGCTGTCTGGAGGGGTGGGATAGGGAGGGTGAGAGGGAGGGAGACAAAGAGGGAAGAGATATGGGAACATATGTATATGTATAACTGATTCACTCTGTTATAAAGCAGAAACTAACACACCATTGTAAAGCAATTATACCCCAATAAAGATGTTAAAAATAAAAATCTATGGGATGCAGAAAAGCAGTTCTAAGAGGGCAGTTTATAGTGATACAAGCCCATCTCAGGAAACAAGAAAATACTGAAATGAAAACCTAATTTTACACCTAAGTGAAACAGAAAAAGAAGAATAAATAAAGCCCAAATTAGTAGAAGGAAAGAAATAATGGAGATTAGAGTGAAAAATAAATGAAATAGAAACTAAAGAAACAACAGAAACAATCAATGAAACTAAGAGCTAATTCTTTGAAAAGATAAAACTGATAAACCTTTAGCCAAGCTCATCGAGAAAAAAAGACAGGAGGCTCAAATCAATAAAATCAGAAATTAAAAGAGAGAAATTAGCAACCAACACCAGAGAAATACAAAGATTCATAAGAGATTACTATAATTATATACCAATAAAATAGAAAAACTAGAAGAAATGGATAAATTCCTAGAAATCTACAATATTCCAAGGCAGAATCAGAAGAAATAGAAAATATGAACAGATGGATTGCCAGTAATGAAACTGAATCAGTACTAGAAAAAAAACCTCAACAAACAAAAGTCTAGGACCAGATTGGTCTCAGGTGAATTCTACCAAACATTTAAAGAGTTAACATCTATTCTTCTCAAACTATTCCAAAAAATTGAAGAGAAGGGAGAGCTTATGAACTCATCCCACTAAACTATATTCACCATGATACCAAAACTAGACAAAAGCACCACAAAAAAGAAAATTATAGGCCAATATCCCTAATAAACATAGATGCAAAAATTCTTAACAAAATGTCAGCCAACAAAATTCAATAATACATTAAAAGATCATATGCCATGATCAAGTAGAATTTATCCTAGGGATATAAGGGTGGTTTAATATCTACAAATCAATCATATAAGGATAATTCAATATCTGCAAAACTTGATACACCATGCTAACAAATTGAAAAATAATAATCATATGATCATTCCAATAGATGCAGAAAAAGCATTTGTCAAAATTCAACATTCATTTATGACAAAGATTCTCAACCAAGTGAATATAGAGGGAACATACCCTAACATAATAAAGGCCATATGTGACAAACCAATGTCATACAAACAGCCAGTGTCATACTTGATGATGAAAAGTTGAAAGCAATTCCTCTAAGATCAGGAACTAGACAAGGATGGCCTACTCTTGTCACTTTTATTCTACCTAGTATTGGAATTCCTAGCCACAGTAATCAGACAAGAGAAAGACATAAAAGGAATCTAAATTGGAAAAGTAGTAAGACTATTATTATTTGCAGATGACATGATACTACATATAGAAAGTTCTAAATATGCCACCACCAAAAAAACTATGAGAACTGATAAATGAATTCAGGAAAGTTTCAGGATACATAATTAATATATAGAAATCTGTTGTGTTTCTATATACTAACAATAAACTATCAGAAAGAGAAATTAAGAAAACAATATTGTTTACAATGGCACCAAAAAGAAAAAAAAATACCTAGGAATAAACCTAACCAAGGAGGTAAAAGACTTGAACTCAGAAAATTATAAGACATTGTTGAAAGAGATTGAAGATGACACATGGAAAAGGAAAAATTTACCATACTCATTGAGTGGAAGAATTAATATTGTTAAAATGAGCATACTACCCAACACAAGCTACAGATTCAATGCAATTCCTATCAAAATACCCGTGGCATTTTTTTCACAGAAGTATAACAAATAATTCTAAAATTTGTACAGAAATAAAAGACTTCAAATAGGCAAAACAATCTTGAGAAAGAAGAACAAAGCTGGAAGTGTCACACACCCAGATTTCAAACTATACTCAAAGCTGCAATAATCAAGACAGTGTGGTACTGACATAAAAAAACAGGCACATAGATCAATGGAACAGAATAGAGAGTCCAGAAATAAACCCACACTTACATGGCCAATTAATCTACAACAATGGGGGCAAGAATATGTAATGGAGAAAAGGACAGTTACATGCAAAAGAATCAAACAAGGCTACTTTCTCACACTATATACAAAAATAAACTAAAAATCAATTAAAGACTTAAATGTAATTCCTGACATAAAACTCCTAGAAGAAAATATAAGGAGTATGCTACTTGATATTGATCTTAGCAATATATTTCTTTGAATCTGTTTAGCCAGGCATGAGAAATTAAAGCAAAAGTAAATAGGACTACATCAAAGTAAAACACTTTTGCCTGATAGAGGAAACTATCAATAAAATGTAAATGCAGCCTACTGAATGGGAGAAGCTATTTGTAAATGACATATTCAATAAGAGTTTTAAATCCAAAATATATAAATAACTCATACAACTCAAAATAGAAAAAAAACAAAATAATTTGATCTAAAAATGGGCAGAGGAGCTAAACAGACATTTTTCCAGAGAAGACATATAGATGACCAACAGACATGAAAAGATGCTCAACATTGCTAATCATCAGGGAAATGCAACTGAAAACCACAATGAGAAACCACCTCACACCTGTCAGAAAGGCTATCATCAACAAATAACAAGTGTTGTCAAGGATGACGAGAAGAGGGAATGCTTTTGTACTCTTGGTGGGAAAGTAAATTCATGCAGACACTATGGAAAACAGTGTGGAGCTTCCTCAAAACATTAAGCGTAGAACTACCATATGATACAGCAATTTCACTTCTGGGTCTTCAGGTAAGAAGAAAACGAAAGCACTAATTTGAAAAGGTATATGCATGTCAATGTTCAGAGCAGAATTATTTACAATAACCAAGATATGGAAGCAACCTAGGCGTCCATCAACAGATGAATGGATAAAGAATATGTGAGATGTGTATACACACACACACACACACACACACATACACACACATAATGGACTATTACTCAGCCATAAAAAAAGAATCTTGCCTTTGCAACAAAATTGATGGATCGAATTGGTATTATGCTAAGTGAAGTATGTCAGCCAGAGAACGACAAATACTGCATGATCTCACTTATATGTTGAATCTAATACAAAATAAACAAAACAACAGAAAGAGACTCATAGATACAGAGAACATATGGTCACCATGAGGGAGAGGTTTGGGGGTTTGGTCACAGTAGGTGAAGGGGATTAAGAGGTATCAATCTCTAGTTATATGATAAATAAGTCATGGGGATACAATACACAGTGTAAGGAATATGGTCAACAATATGTAATAACTTTGTATGGGAACAGATGGTTACTAGATTTATCGTGGTGACCACGTCATAACCTATGCAAAGGTCAAATCATGTTGTAGTACACCTGAGATTCACATAGTACTGTATGTCAACTATATTGCATTAAAAACATAAAATCTGGGCTTCCCTGGTGGCGCAGTGGTTGAGAGTCCGCCTGCCGATGCAGGGGACATGGGTTCGTGCACCGGTCCGGGAAGATCCCAAATGCCGCAGAGCGGCTGGGCCCGTGAGCCATGGCTGCTGAGCCTGCGTGTCTGGAGCCTGTGCTCCGCAACGGGAGAGGCCACAACAGTGAGAGGCCCGCATACCACACACACACAAAATAAAACATAAAATCTTATTCCTGACACTTGTTAAAGAACTGTGAGATCAATTTTATTTAAGGCAGGGGCTATTGCAATGGGGTTTCCTAGTGTGGGAGAGAGATCAGGTTCCACTCTGAATACAGTATGGGCAAGGGAGGATTTATGGTCAGAGAGGAGGATGGGGGTCAGTGGATAAAAAAATCACTATGAAAATCATTGGGGATGAGGGTGGATTCTGGCTAAACCATCCTAAACAGGATTCCTGCTTAAGGCAGGCCAAGGTGATTGGACATCACCAAGGGGTTGTGGGGGAGGTGGTAGAGGATGAGGAACCTGATCAGATATTGAGAGTGATCAGATATGGAGGATGGGGAGGAGGGATGGTTAAACAGACTTCTCAGAATGCTTGCTAAAATTTGACAATGCAGAGTCCCCAAGTGGAGGCTTCACTTAAAAGAAAATTTTAAAATATAATAAATTTTTAAAAAAATTTTTAAGTTAAATTTTAAAAATTAAATTTAAAAAATTATTTTAAAAATAATATTTTTACTCAGAAAATCCTGAATAAAATTTGGCCAAAGAGAGAGTCTGTCACCTCCCTACTGTGCACCCAGCCCCACACTCTGCCTCAACTCTTGGAATCTTCATTTTATATCTGTAAGGGAAAGTGTAGCCCTGCGCAGCAGACTGTCATGGGGACTCCTCCGATTTCAGGCTGCCCTGAGAACAGAGGGCTCATACCTTCTAAAAGAGGGCAAACTTTCTGGGGAAACCTGACAAGGAGGCATCAGAACCTGTCTGTGTCCTCGGATGGAGCCGGAAGGGAAGGTCAGTGTGGTGAGGAGGGTGAGGGAAAGTCTCTTTGAAGAAGCTGCAGAGTGCTTTGCCTTTGCAGGGGCTGTTTTCCTCAGCACCTGCCAAATCAGCATGATTTGAGAGAATCCCTGGAAAACTGGGTGTGTACACTCCTGAGCTGTTGTCTAACCTCGGCTTGGTGAAATCTGAGAGTCAGGAACTGGCTAAGAATGTTCTGAGGGCAGGAGGGTAGAGGCTGAGCTGCGTGGCTCCTGAGAGCAGATGGAAATCAAGGCAGTGAGCCCATGGGACATATCTTGGGAGATGGTGCCCAACAGGTAGGGATGACCCCACGTAGTCCTTGACTCTACTAGTGTCCTAGGGACATAGGGCCATCTTCTGAGAACCCATGGGAACTCCCAAAAATAAAGATTCAGATCAAACAAACAGAAATAGAGGGGAGAAAGGAGGGTGCCAGGGCTGGGGTAGGTGGAATGGATAGTTGTTGTTTAATGGATACATAGTTTCAGTTTGGGAAGATGAAAAAGTTCTGCAGATGGGTGGTGGTGATGCTTGCACAGCCATGTGACTATACTTAATGTCACCTAAGTGGCACCAATGTCCAACTAAAATATCACCAGTGAGATAAGGTAAGGTATTGCCCCTCCAACCTGTCCACCCCGGGAGACCGAGGCCACACAGGGAATGTGCCAGAAGGAAAGAGTCAGGCCTTGCTCCCTCCCTAGGGTGGGTTCTGAGGGTCAGTCCTGGAACCATGGTGGTTAGGAAACCCTGCCTCAAGAAAGACAGGACATCCATTCTAATGTACCATGTATAATGATTCATATCGCAGCACAAAACCAGAAGTTAACCTAAAGCAAAATATTTGGATAAAATGGCAACATACATTACATGGAATGTTATTTGGCTATTAAACATTTTGAATTAGATCCACATCTATTGAATTGTAGGGATGTCTATGCTGTGAAGTAAGGAAAGAAGACGCACAGATTATCTATCTATCTATCATCTACCTTACGATTCCTTTATGATAAAACTCATCAAAGACAGACATTTGCCATTGACGTACATGTGTTTACACATTTGTATATGAGGTACAGGGCATGCTGAAAAGTGTGTAACACCTGTTCCATGATGGTGTTAAAAGGATGAGGGAGAGAGAGACAAGAAATAAAGAGACTGAAACAAAATGGAGAAACATAAGCATGAGTAATGTTAACTAAAACTGCTGATTATAGTAAGACTATTTAGTATCTTTCTTTACAGATATAAAAATGAATATGCACAGGAAAAGGGAAAAGAGATTCAGTGAAAGGATAGGATTTTGAACTTCTGGGACTTCAATTTTTTAACAAAGTTTATTTTGAAAAACAAGTTAGATTTAAGAGAAAAGTTACAAAAATATTAGAATTTTCATATACCCTTCATTGACTTCCCCTCATCATTAATATCTTTCATTATCAATGGTACAGTTGTCAAAACTAAGAAACTGACATTGGTACATTACTATTAACTAGACTGTGGATTTTATTTGGATTTCACCAGTTTTTCTGTTAATATCCTCTTTCAGTTCCAGGATCCAACTCAGGGTACAACACTGCATTTATTGTCATGTTATGATGGCTTTTTAAAACTTAACTGGGTTGTGATGTCATAGCTGCTTCTCTATTATCTTTAGGGCTTCAGCATTTACTTCAATATAGGTTTGCTATAAAGTAAAAAGTATTTAAATTATTTGATCATGCTTGGTCAGGTTTCTTTTCAAGGTCATTCTTCATGTGCCTCATCTTCTCTTTCTAACTGGGTCAGTCTTTCTACATACCTTCTTGGTGCTTCAGCCACTTGGGACAAGTTGTACTGTGCCAATGTCACATTCTTGTTTTCTGCCTTATATTGCTTCTAAATCTGTCTGTCAAGGTTCTGGACCAAGTCTTCCCAGATCTGCTCTGAGTCAGGCTGTATATTTTCTGTAGGACTCAGCCCCACCCCGTAGGCCCACCAGCCCCACAGTATATGTGGGGTTCTCCTTCTGGCCTGGGAGTACATGACACAGGGTGCTGTCGTGTTTATTTCTGCACCATGGTGCCCAGCTCAGTGCCTTGGACTATAGGTGGATGGTAGACAGAAAGAAGGAAGAAAGGGAGGAAGAGAAAAGTTGAATTAAGTCCATCTTCCACATGGCCTCTGCCTTGTTGCTATTATTCCTCAGTCAGCAATGAGGGCTGAAGGGGGACTTTGTGTCCTGGGAATGGTAGGTGGAGCAAACATATTTTATTTCTGGTCAAGATGTCTGTGAAAATAACCCATATTCATAATAGCATCATTTACATTAGCCAAAAGATGGAAATAACCTAAATGCCCATTAATGGATGAATACATAAAATATGGTATATACAAATAACACATGCTACAACATGGATGAACCTTGAGGATAATATGCTAAGTGAGCTAAGCCAGCCACAAAAGGACTGTATGATTCCATTTATATGAGGGACCCAGAATAGTCAAATTCATGAAGTAGAATGGTGGGTGCCAGGGGCTGGGGGAAGGAGTTAGTGTTTAATGGGGAGAGAGTTTCAGTTTGGGAAGATGAAAAAGTTCTGGAGATGGATGGTGGTTGATGGTTCCACAATGATGTGAATGCAGTTAATGTCACCAAACTGAAGACTTGAAAATGGTTAAAATGGTAAATTTTATGTCATGCATATTTTACCACAAATTTTTTAAAAATGACTGTAAAAATAATCTTTGGACCCTGGTTTACAAGGTGACTAAGAACTCTCTTGTCCTCTTTTATGACTGAAAACAGAAAATTAATCATTTAAAGTCTGTTAAGTACGGACCCCAGGTGACAGGAGACACAAAAAGATCCCCGGGACTGGTGAGCTTCCATTTGTGCTGTGACAACAAGGAGGAAGTGACAGAAATGACAACCAATAATGGGATAAAAAAACTCATAAAAAGGATAAACTGGAACACCTAAGTCTGGGGAAGACGATGAAAGAAAAATCATGACTTGTCCCCAGAGACAACGGCCTCCCTCTGCCATGTGTCTGAAGGCAGAGGACACTTTCAATCATCCCCCAAAGCTTTGGAGAAAGGCAATGGGGTGATTCACCCAGAAACTCTACAGTGTCCTGTGGGTACAAGCAGGTAAACATGTCGGCACCAGAACAACACACCTAGTTCTAATTCACTGATGGTTGGCAGTATTGTAAGAGGTGACACTCAGTATTTCTTTTTCAAAAGCCTAGCCCCATTAAAAAAATTTTATAAAGTAGAAAAGTAGATTAAGGAACCATTGGGTTGCCTCATGGGCTGTGAATGAAAGGTAAACAGTAAACGTTTTGTAACCAAGGTACAATGTCAAACACTCACTCATTATTGATGTGTAGGCATTAGAATTGCATGTCAATATCTCATGAGTTATTTATTGATGCTAATGAGAGCATTTCAATGGGAATGAAGGGTTAACTTGAGGAAGATTTTAGGATGGTTTAAAACCTAACACAGGACACGGCTCTGAGCCGAGCTGTCGGCGCTGCAGTTTTGCACCAGGAACCCTGGTCTGAGGTGTTGGCGGGTTGCGAGGCACCTGCACGCAGAGCCCTGGGAGCTGGTGGACTAGACTCAGCACAGAGGAAACAAGGTGAAGGCTCAGCAGGAAGAAGAGGATGAGAGCTCGTGAGACAGTGGATCTGCTGGACTAGAATCGTA
>NW_006769482.1:2165785-2188037 GCF_000442215.2 Lipotes vexillifer
AAGATGAGGATGAGAGCTCGTCCGACAGTGGATCTGCTGGACTTGATTCTGGACGTCCAGCCCCGAGAACTGTGAGAAGGGACTCTCTGCACTTCTTGGACTTGGGTGACTGTTTCCTTTCCCATGTTAGCCGTGTGGATGAAAGGCTCTTGGTGCTGCAGTCAGGAGTCAGTGCTGTGCCTCGGAGGTGGGAGAGTCAACTTCAGGACAATGGTCCACAAGAGACCTCCCAGCTCCACATAATATCAAATGGTGAAAATCTCTCAGAGAACTCCATCTCAACACAAGCACCCAGCTTCACTCAACGACCAACAAGCTACAGTGCTGGACATCTTATGCCAAACAACTAGCAAGACAGGAACACAACCCCACCCATTAGCAGAGAGGCTGCCTAAAATCATAATAAGTAAACAGACACCCAAAACACACCACCAGAGGTGGACATGCCCACCAGAAAGACAAGATCCAGCCTCATCCACCAGAACACAGGCACTAGTCCCCTCGACCAGGAAGCCTACACAACCCACTGAACAAGCCTTAGCCACTGGGGACAGACACCAAAAACAATGGAAACTACGAACCTGCAGCCTGAAAAAAGGAGACCCCCAAACACAGTATGATAAGCAAAATGAAGACAGAAAAACACAACGGATGAAGGAGCAAGATAAAAACCCACCAGACCTAACAAATGAGAGGAAATAGGCAGTCTAACTGAAAAATAATTCTGAATAATGATAGTAAAGATGATCCAAAATCTTGGAAATAGAATAGACAAAATGCAAGAAACATTTCACAAGGACCTAGAAAAACTAAAGGTGAAACAAACAACAATGAACAACACAATAAATGAAATTAAAAATACTCTAGATGGGGGTTTCCCTGGTGGTGCAGTGGTTGAGAGTCCGCCTGCCAATGCAGGGGACAAGGGTTTGTGCCCCGGTCCAGGAAGATCCCACATGCCGCAGAGCAGCTAGGCCCGTGAGCCATGGCCACTGAGCCTGTGCGTCCGGAGCCTGTGCTCCGCAATGGGAGAGGCCACAACAGTGAGAGGCCTGCATACCGCGAAAAAACAGATGGGATCAATAGCAGAATAAATGAGGCAGAAGAACGGATAAGTGACCTGGAAGGGACGAGTGACCTGGAAGATAAAATAGTGGAAATAAAGAAAAAAGAATGAAAAGAACTGAGGACAGTTTCAGAGATCTCTGGGACAACAGTAAATGCACCAACATTCAAATTATAGGGGTTCCAGAAGAAGAAGAGAAAAGAGAAAGGGACTGAGAAAATATTTGAAGAGATTATAGTTGAAAACTTCCCTAATATGGGAAAGGAAATAGTTAATCAAGTCCAGGAAGCACAGAGAGTCCCATACAGGATAAATCCAAGGAGAAATATGCCAAGACACATATTAATCAAACTGTCAAAAATTAAATACAAAGAAAACATATTAAAAGCAGCAAGGGAAAAATAACACACAAGGGAATCCCCATAAGGTTAACAGCTGATCTCTCAGCAGGACCTCTGCAAGACAGAAGGAACTGGCAGGACATATTTAAAGTGATGAAGGAGAAAAACCTGCAACCAAGATTACTATACCCAGCAAGGATCTCATTCAGATTTGATGGAGGAATAAAAACTTTTACAGACAAGCAAAAGCTGAAAGAGTTCAGCACCACCAAACCAGCTTTACAACGACTGCAAAAGGAACTTCTCTATGCAAGAAATGCAAGAGAAGGAAAAGACCTACAAGAAAGAACCCAAAACAATTAAGAAAATGGGAATAGGAAAATATATATTGATAATTACCTTAAATGTAAATGGACTAAATGCTCCCACCAAAAGACACAGATTGGATGAATGGACACAAGAACAATACCCATATATTTGCTGTCTACAAGAGACCCACTACAGATTTAGAGACACATACAGACTGAAAGTAAGGGGATGGAAAAAGTTATTTCATGCAAATGGTAAACAAAAGAAAGTTGAAGTAGCAATTCTCATATCAGACAAAAGAGACTTTAAAATAAAGACTATTAGAAGAGACAAAGAAGGACACTACATAATGATCAAGGGATCAATCTAAGAAGAAGGTATAACAATTGGAAATATTTATGCACTCAACAGAGAAGCACCTCAATATATAAGGCAAATACTAACAGCCATAAAATGGGAAATCGACAGTAACACATTCATAGTAGGGGACTTCAACACCCCACTTTCACCAATGGACAGATCATCCAAAATGAAAATAAATAAGGAAACACAAGCTTTAAATGATACATTAAACAAGATGGACTTAATTGATATTTATAGGACCCTCCATCCAAAAACAACAGAATACACATTTTTCTCAAGTGCTCATGGAACATAGATCATATCTTGGGTCACAAATCAAGCCTTGGTAAATTTAAGAAAACTGAAATCATATCAAGTATCTTTTCTGACCACAACACTGTGAGACTAGGTATCAATTACAGGAAAAGATCTGTAAAAAATACAAACACATGGAGGCTAAACAATACACTACTTAATAACCAAGTGATCACTGAAGAAATCAAAGAGGAAATTAAAAAATACCTAGAAACAAATGACAATGGAGATACAACGACCCAAAACCTATGGGATGCAGCAAAAGCAGTTCTAAGAGGGAAGTTTATAGCAATACAAGCCCACCTTAAGAAGCAGGAAACATCTCGAATAAACAACCTAACCTTGCACCTCAAGCAATTAGAGAAAGAAGAACAAAAAAACCCCAGAGTTAGCAGAAGGAAAGAAATCATAAAAATCAGATCAGAAATAAATGAAAAAGAAATGAAGGAAACAATAGCAAAGATCAATAAAACTAAAAGCTGGCTCTTTGAGAAGATAAACAAAATTGATAAACCATTAGCCAGACTCATCAAGAAAAGAAGGGAGAAGACTCAAATCAATAGAATTAGAAATGAAAAAGGACAAGTAACACCTGACACTGCAGAAATACAAAAGATCGTGAGAGATTACTACAAGCAACTCTATGCCAATAAAATGGACAATCTGGAAGAAATGGACAAATTCTTAGAAATGCACAAACTACCAAGACTGAATCAGGAAGAAATAGAAAATATGAACAGACCAATCACAAACACTGAAATTGAAACTGTGATTAAAAATCTTCCAACAAACAAAAGCCCAGGACCAGATGGCTTCACAGGCGAATTCTATCAAACATTTAGAGAAGAGCTAACACCTATCCTTCTCAAACTCTTCCAAAATATAGCAGAGGGAGGAACACTCCCAAACTCATTCTACGAGGCCACCATCACCTTGATACCAAAACCAGACAAGGATGTCACAAAGAAAGAAAACTACAGGCCAATATCACTGATGAACATAGATGCAAAAATCCTCAACAAAATACTAGCAAACAGAATCCAACAGCACATTAAAAGGATCATACACCATGATCAAGTGGGGTTTATTCCAGGAATGCAAGGATTCTTCAATATACGCAAATCTATCAATGTGATTAACCATATTAACAAATTGAAGGAGAAAAACCATATGATCATCTCAATAGATGCAGAGAAAGCTTTTGACAAAATTCAACACCCATTTATGATAAAAACCCTGCAGAAAGTAGGTGTAGAGGGAACTTTCCTCAATATAATAAAGGCTGTATATGACAAACCCACAGCCAACATCATCTTTAATGGTGAAAAACTGAAACCATTTCCACTAAGATCAGGAACAAGACAAGGTTGCCCACTCTCACCACTCTTATTCAACATAGTTTTTGAAGTTTTAGCCATAGCCATCAGAGAAGAAAAGTAAATAAAATGAATCCAAATCGGAAAAGAAGAAGTAAAGCTGTCACTGTTTGCAGATGACATGATACTATACATAGAGAATCCTAAAGATGCTACCAGAAAACTACTAGAGCTAATCAATGAATTTGGTAAAGTAGCAGGATACAAAATTAATGCACAGAAATCTCTGGCATTCCTATATACTAATGATGAAAAATCTGAAAGTGAAATCAAGAAAACACTCCCATTTACCATTGCAACAAAAAGAATAAAATATCTAGGAATAAACCTACCTAAGGAGACAAAAGACCTGTATGCAGAAAATTATAAGACACTGATGAAAGAAATTAAAGATGATACAAATAGATGGAGAGATATACCATGTTCTTGGATTGGAAGAATCAACATTGTGAAAATGACTCTACTACCCAAAGCAATCTACAGATTCAATGCAATCCCTATCAAACTACCACTGGCATTTTTCACAGAACTAGAACAAAAAATTTCACAATTTGTATGGAAACACAAAAGACCCCGAATAGCCAAAGCAATCTTGAGAACAAAAAATGGAGCTGGAGGAATCAGGCTGCCTGACTTCAGACTATACTACAAAGCTACAGTAATCAAGAGACGGTAATCAAGACAGTATGGTACTGACACAAAAACAGAAAGATAGATCAATGGAACAGGATAGAAAGGCCAGAGATAAATCCATGCACATATGGTCACTTTATCTTTGATAATGGAGGCAGGAAAGGACAGCCTCTTCAATAATTGGTGCTGAGAAAACTGGACAAGTACTTGTAAAAGTATGAGATTAGATCTCTCCCTAACACTATACACAAAAATAAGCTCAAAATGGATTAAAGTCCTAAATGTAAGGCCAGAAACTCTCAAACTCTTAGAGGAAAACATAGGCAGAACACTCTATGACATAAATCACAGCAAGATCCTTTTTGACCCACCTCCTAGAGAAATGGAAATAAAAACAAAAATAAACAAATGGGAACTAATGAAACTTAAAAGCTTTTGCACAGCAAAGGCAACTGTAAACAAGACTAAAAGACAACCCTCAGAATGGGAGAAAATATTTGCAAATGAAGCAACTGACAAAGGATTAATCTCTAAAATTTACAGGCAGCTCATGCAGCTCAATAACAAAAAAATAAACAACCC
Source organism: Lipotes vexillifer (assembly GCF_000442215.2). Lineage (NCBI taxonomy): Eukaryota > Metazoa > Chordata > Mammalia > Artiodactyla > Lipotidae > Lipotes > Lipotes vexillifer. The sequence continues at coordinate 2,170,750 of NW_006769482.1, forward strand.
AATCCAAAAATGGGCAGAAGACCTAAATAGACATTTCTCCAAAGAAGATATACAGACTGCCAACAAACACATGAAAGAATGCTCAACATCATTAATCATTAGAGAAATGCAAATCAAAACTACAATGAGATATCATCTCACACCAGTCAGAATGGCCATCATCAAAAAATCTAGAAACAATAAATGCTGGAGAGGGTGTGGAGAAAAGGGAACACTCTTGCACTGCTGGTGGGAATGTGAATTGGTTCAGCCACTATGGAGAACAGTATGGAGGTTCCTTAAAAAACTACAAATAGAACTACCATATGACCCAGCAATCCCACTACTAGGTATATACCCTGAGGAAACCAGAATTCAGAAAGAGTCATGCAAATAGAACCACCATATGACCCAGCAATCCCACTACTGGGCATATAGTCTGAGAAAACCGTAATTCAAAAAGAGTCATGTACCTAAATGTTCATTACAGCTCTATTTACAATAGCCCGGAGATGGAAACAACCTAAGTGTTCATCATTAGAGGAATGGATAAAGAAGATGTGGCACATATATACAATGGAATATTACTCAGCCATAAAAAGAAACGAAATTGAGCTATTCGTAATGAGGTGGATAGACCTAGAGTCTGTCATACAGAGTGAAGTAAGTCAGAAAGAGAAAGACAAATACCGTATGCTAACACATATATATGTAATTTAAGCGAAAAAAGTGTCATGAAGAACCTAGGTGTAAGACAGGAATAAAGACACAGACCTACTAAAGAATGGACTTGAGGATATGGGGAGGGGGAAGGGTAAGATGTGACAAAGCGAGAGAGAGGCATGGACATATATACACTACCAAACATAAGGTAGATAGCTAGTGGGAAGCAGCCGCATAGCACAGGGAGATCAGCTCGGTGCTTTGTGACCACCTAGAGGGGTGGGATAGGGAGGGTGGGAGGGAGGGAGACGCAAGAGGGAAGAGATATGGGAACATATGTATATGTATAACTGATTCACTTTGTTATAAAGCAGAAACTAACACACCATTGTAAAGCAATTATACAACAATAAAGATGGTAAAAAAAAACCTAACACAGTGGTTTTAGCTGTCTGTTGCTGCCTAACAAACCTCAGTGGCTTTAAAATGGCATATCTTTATTATCTTACATTTTCTGGTGGTCAGGAATCCAGGTGTGTCTTCCGTGAGTGGTTCTGGTTCAGGGTCGCAGAAGCTGCAATCTGAGTGTTGGAGAATCTGCAGTTCTCTCAAAACTGGAGTTAAACGGGAGTCTCTTCCAAGCTCACTCCCATAGTTCTGGGCAGGATTCTGGTCTTTTCACATGTTGGATTGAAGGTCTCTGTTCCTCGCTGGCTGGAGCTATCAGTTCTTGGCTAAGGGGCCTCTCATGAGGCAGATCACATCAGGGCAGCTGGCTTCCTGCAGAGTGAGTTAGCAAAATGCAAGAGAGGGTGAATGCAGGGACAGGAGGCAAGATCTTTTGTTCCCTAAACATGGAAGTGACATCCCATAGCTTTGTAGAAGCAAGTCACTAAGTCCAGCCCTCACTCAAGGAGGGGGTTATACAGGGCTTTTGATGCCAGCAGACCCTGGGGTCCCTTTTAGAAGCTGCCTATCAGCATCAAGATGAAGAATGCCGTTAGCCGACATCCTTGGAAACAAATGTTCCCAGTGAGTTTTAGCAGCTGGAACATGCCTTAGGACTTGGCTTCCCTCTTTTCTGACAAGGAACTGCCCCATGAATGTGTCATTTAATGGGTGGAGGGGAGGTAGTGGGTAGAGGCAGATCTAGGTTCCCATCAGCATGGTCCTTCTGAGGGAGCACTGACCTGACCAGGACAAAGTCCTCTCTTCTGAGAGCAGGGAAAAATGCAGGACTTTGTCTCCATCAGAAGCTGTTATCTCTGGTTTCCAAGGGTGGCCCAGGATTGCTTCAGGGGAAAAGATTCAAGGAGTGGGCATGGAGGGGGGTGAGTTGAAAAGAGACCCTTCTCCAGGGTCAGTTCCTGGACAGAGGCTGACCACTTTCTTGTGGTCAGTAACTGGGTAGCATGGCCAGAACCTGGCTTGCCTGTTCCGGCTTTTTAATTAAGAGGTGGCAGCTGCCGAATGCTCCTGCAAGCCAGGATCCTACAAGCCTGCTTTCCCTGTGTCACCTCACTCACCCCTCATAAGACCTCTATGGAGGGGGTGCTGTTTTACCTTATTTTAAATCTGGGAAAATTGAGGCTACAGGATTGAGCCATCTGCTGGAGGACCTGGGACCAGTAGGTGGCAGAACTCAGATTTCATGTCTTGTCTGGAAGTCTCCAAAGTCTCCAAAGTCTTCACCTCTCTGTTTAAAAAATTCCAATGCACATCCAAGAGAGGTAACTGCATCGGCTGTTTCTGAAACTGAATGTCACTTAATATGAGTCAGCAGTGAATGTAGGTTAATGTGCAGCCTCCCAGCTTCTCTGAGGGCTGTGAGAGGTGTCAGGCTAGAGTGGCCTTCCTGGAATCCCAGGGGTTTCCACAGAAAGACATCCTTCTGGGAAGATTCTTATGCCCCATTTTTATCCTTAGTTGGTCCCAACAGTGCTCTAAGGGCTGTGGAAGCACCCCTTCACATGCTTTGATAGGTACATCCTTCAACACACCACCACACTGAACAAATGTGAAACACACAAAGCAAGTGCATTTGTGACCTGGATACAGTGTTACAAGAAAGGGTTGCTGGAGATTTAAGGGGCACCTATGGCTTACATTTATGCAATAGAAAGTATTCTTTTGTAGCTATCAATTCCCAGTGGTGAAGCATGGCCAAGCAGGGGCAGACTATTCCTTATCCTAACTGCGACATTGCTCAAACTCTGCCTACAGGATATAATCACAATTGATTTTATTTTCATCTTCTGTGGTCCCTATGAAATTTACACGATGGGAATAATCTTTCCCCACCTCTGGATGAAAATCCAGCTGGCCCCTTGACCTCTGTGTTTGCTCTCACCTAATGGAGGGTCCTAGAGTGGGTGGAGTCATGCACACTGTCTCGGGGTCTTATTCACACCTAAGGTGTCCAATCCCAGACTAGAATCAATCTTCACCTCCACCTCCATCTGCCCACCTGGCACTGTGGGCTGATTGCTTGAAGAAGGAACCATATATTCCCCCCTTCCCGTCCTTTTATTTTTCTCTTTTCTCCATCCAACTTTGCAGTTTTGGATCCTCCAGGGTGAGCCTGGGGAAGGAAAGAAAGGGAAGAAAACACAGTCTGTTGTGTGTGTTTATTTTCTGTCTGCTGAGGGAGCCTCTGGGACAAGTATGGTTGGGATTTTCTCTGAGGCACTTTCTGTGGTTCCCCCAGTGATGTTTCACTGCTGGACTCTGCAGCTGTGGTTTTCAGGGTAGGGTGGTGCCTCTTCTTGGAGTGCAGTTGCTGTTCCTCAGGCCTTGGTTTTGCCAGGTGTCCACTGTACTTGCTAACTCTTGTCTTCACGGAACTGGACCCCTGACAGGTGATCCTTCTAAGGAGACTTAAGGCATCTCCAGACAAGCTGTCTCTCCCCCAAACATCACATTAATTCCACCAGAAGCACTCAGATCCTTTGACCTGCCTCAGCATGGAAGTGTGGTTACCTTCTCTGGTGGGTAGCCTCCAGGGTGGCCCCAAATGGTCTTGCCTCCTGGAACTCACACCCCTGTGAAAACCCCTCCGTTTGAGAGTTGGCTGGACCTAATGATTCACTTCTAACCCATAGATTATAGCCAAAGTGATAGGATGCCACTTCTTAGATTGGGCTATAGAAAGACAGTGACTTCAATCTTTCTTCACTCATATTTCACTGGCGATTCATCCAGGTTGTTACTGTACCAATAATCTCTTCCTCTTTGTTGCTGAGTTGTGTTCCATGGTGTGGAAGGACCACAGTTTATTTAATCATTCACCCACTGAAGGACAACAGAGTTTTTTTCCAGTCTTTGACTATTAGAGGTGAAACTGCATGAACATTCATGTACAAGTATTTCTGTGAACTTAAGTCTTCATTTCTTTGGGATAAATGCCCAGAAGTATAATTTCTGGGTCATAAGGTAGTCATGTAATTTTTTTAAGAAACTGTGCTCTGTTCCATTTTATATTCTCACGAGCAATGTATGAGTGATCCAGTTTCTCTGCATCCTCACCTACATTTGGTGCTGTCACCATTTTTAAAAAAAATTTTAGTCATTCTGACAGTTGTGTAGTGATATCTTATTGTGATTTTAATGTACATTTCCCCAAAAGCTAACGTTGAACATCTTTTCATATGCTTATTTGCCACCTGTATACCTTCTTTGGTGAAATGTCTCATTTCTTTTGCCCATTTTCTAAGGATATTTTTTAACTGTTCAGTGTTGATAATTCTTTATATATTCTATTTATTAGCCCTTTGTCAGGTACATGGTTTGCAAATATTTTCTCCCAGACTATAGTTTGTCTTCTTACCCTTTTGCAAAACTTTTGCAGAACAAAAGTTTTAAATTTTGATGAAATCCAAGTTAACAATTTTTCCTTTTCTGCAACATGTTTTGGTGTAAAGTCTAAGAAGATTTTGCCTAGCCTTAGATCCTGAAGGTATTTTTTTCCTTTTTCTTTTTACTAAAATTTTTTAAAGCTTTATGTTCATAAACCATTTTGAGTTGTTTTATATAAGGAGTAAGAATTCAGTGAAGGTTCATGTTTTGTGTTAAGGATGTCCAAAAGCTCCAGAACAATTTATTGAAAAAGCTGTCTTTCCTCCATTGAATTCTTTTTGCACATTTGTCAAAAATCAGTTGTATGTATTTCCCCAGGTCTATTTCTGGGTTCTCTCTCTGTTCCATTGATCTATCTGTCCCCCCACCAATACCACACAGTATGTAACTATAGCTACATAACAGTTCATTCTGCTTGCTTTGGGTTTATTTTATTCTTCTTTTTCTAGGTTCTTGAGATGGGAGCTTAGATTATTACTATGATACTTTTTATCTTTTCTAATGTATACATTTAATGCTATAACTTTTCCTCTCACTGTTGTTTTAGTGGTTGTCCATAAAATTTGATATGCTGTATTTTCATTTTCATTCAATTCAGTACATTTTTATTCTCCTTGAGAATTTTTGTTGACCCATAGATTATTTAAAAGTATGTTTTTAGTCTGTGTTTGGAGATTTACTTCTTATTGTTCTGTTATTTATTTCTAGCTTGACTTCATTTTTGTCAGAGAACATATTTTGCATGATTTAAATTCTTTTAAATTTTCTTAGATTTGTTTTATGGTCCAGGATATTAGCTATCTTGGTATATATCTTGTGGGCACTTGAAAAGAATATGTTTTCTACTGTTGTTGGGTAGGGGAGTCTATAAATATGGATTAGACCTCTTGGTTAATGGTGTTATTGAGTTCTTTTTCTATGTTCTTGCTGATTTGTTTTGTCTAGTTCTATTGATTGTTGAGAGAGGTATGTTTGAATTTGTATCTGTAATTGTGGAATTCGTTCAATTCTGTCAGTTTTTGCTTCACATATTTTTCACCTCTGTTGTTGATTGTATAGAAAGTTAAGATTGCTATATTGATAATTTGATCATTATGTGTTTGGAAATTTCTCTCTCTGTGTTTGGAAATTTCCCTTGCTCTGAAGTCTGCTTTATTTGATATTAATATAGCCACTACTGCTTTCATTAATGTTTGCATGATAAAAATTTTTCTATTCTTTTATTTTCAACATGTCTAGATCAGCTATTTGAAGTGTGGCTGCATATAGTTAAATAATCTCTTTTAATTTACTTTATTAATTTCCATCTTTTGATTGATGTGTTTAAATCATTTATATTTATTGTAATTATTGGTATGTTAGGGATTAACTCTTCCATTTTATTAGTTTTTCTGTTTGTTCTCTCAGTTGTTCCTTTCTCTGTTTTTTTTTCCTGTTTTTCTGTGGGTTACTCAAACATTTTTTAGGATTTCATTTTGAATTAACAATTGTGTTTTGAGTGTGTCTCTTAATATAGCTTTTAAAAAAATAATTGCTCTAGATATTACATTATACATACATCTCTTATCAGTCTACTGGTATTGTCATTTTACCAGTTCAAGTGAAGTGTAGAAACCTTATACTCTCTTCCCCTCATATAACATGAATGTATTAAATATTTCCTTTAAATATATTTAGAACCATATCAGACTGGTATAATTTTTGCTTAAATTGTCAAACATTTAGAAAACTCAAGGGAGGGACAATCTATTATATTTACTTATATATTTTTTTAACATCTTTATTGGGGTACAATTGCTTTACAATGGTGTGTTAGTTTCTGCTTTATAACAGAGTGAATCAGTTATACATATACATATGTTCCCATATCTCTTCCCTCTTTGTCTCCCTCCCTCTCACCCTCCCTATCCCACCCCTCCAGACAGCCACAAAGAACCGAGCAGGTTTCCCTGTGCCATGCGGCTTCTTCCCACTGGCTATCTACCTTACGTTTGTTAGTATATATATGTCCACGTCTCTCTCTCGCCCTATCACACCTCACCCTTCCCCCTCCCCATATCCTCAAGTCTGTTCTCCAGTAGGTCTGTGTCTTTATTCCTGTTTTACCCCTAGGTTCTTCATAACATTTTTTTTCCTTAAATTCCATATATATGTGTTAGCATACGGTATTTGTCCTTCTCTTTCTGACTTACTTCACTCTGTATGACAGACTCTAGATCTATCCACCTCATTACAAATAGCTCAATTTCGTTTCTTTTTATGGCTGAGTAATATTCCATTGTATATATGTGCCACATCTTCTTTATCCATTCATCCGACGACGGGCACTTAGGTTGTTTCCATCTCCGGGCTATTGTAAATAGAGCTGCAATGAACATTTTGGTACATGACTCTTTTTGAATTCTGGTTTCCTCAGGGTATATACCTAGTAGTGGGATTGCTGGGTCATATGGTAGTTCTATTTGTAGTTTTTTAAGGAACCTCCATACTGTTTTTCCTGATGTGCCAAAGATTCATTTCTTGTTTGTTTCCTTTTTGTTTATAGAACTTCTTTTAGCCATTCTTTTAGGGTAATTCTGATTGCAACAAATTATCTTAGTTTCTTTTACCTGAAAATGTCTTTATTTTTTCTTTATTCATATATATAGGAATCATTTACAGGATTAGTTTATATGAGGGGTTCATATACAGGATACAGGATTCTGGGTTGACAGTTCTTTTCTTTAAGCATTTGCAAAGTGTTGTGCCACTTCTTTTTGGTCTCTAATGGTTTCTGATGAGAATCCATTGTCATGAGAATTATTTTTCACCTATAGGTAAGGTGTCATTTCTCTTTCACTGCTTTCAATACATGTTCTTTATTTTCATTTTTCAGACGTTTGATTATTATGTGTCTTGGTGTGGATTTCCTTGAGTTTTTACTGTTAGGATTCTCTCAGATTCTCAAACCTGTAGGTTTATAGATGGTATTTTTTTCTAAATACAGGAAATTTTCAGCAATTATTTCTTTGAGTACTCTTACAGTTTCACTCTCTTTTTCCTCTCCTTCTAGGATTCCAATGGTACAAATATTAGATATTTTGTTATAGTCCCACAGGTCCCTGAGTCTCTTTTCATTTTTTAAGTCATTTTTTCTTTCTGTTGCTTGGATTGGGCTTTTCTCCAGTTCACTGATTCTGTCTTCTGTACCCTCCATTCTGCTGTTGTCTTTCCATTTATTTTTATTATTGTTATTGTATTTCCCAGTTTTACGATTTCCATTTGAGTCTTCTTTGCATCTTCTATTTCTTTGCTTAGACTTTCAAATGTTTCATAAGTTTGAAGCATGTTCCTAATTGTTTATTGAAACATTTTTATGTTGATACATTTAAAGTCTTTGTCAGAGAATTCTAACATATTTGACAACTTGGTGTTAGGATCTATTAATTATCTTTTTTCATTTAGTTTGAAATCTAAAATCTAAAAATGTGTTATTTTTTATTGAAACCTAGCAATTTGGGGACTATGGTATGAGAATTTGGTTGTTATTTGTTTTCTGTTTCAGTTGGCTTTCGTGACATTGTGGAAGAATGGGATGCAGGGCCATTTAGGATGCCTCTTTACTGCCTGGAGGACACAGAAGTCAATGCTTCCCACTTGGCTGCTGCTGACATGAGTGAGTGTTAGGCCACAGGTTTAAGTGCGATTTTGCTAAGAGGAGAGAATTTCATCTGAAAGCTTCTGTCTTGCTATTCTGGGTCCCCTTGTCCTTTGACTACAAAAAGAATAAATTTGTTCAGGTATTTTTGTCTGCATATTATTCAGCTTCAAATTGGAGTTGTATGAGGCAAAAAGAAAACCCAGAAACTACTACCATGTTGATTCCCTCATCCCAAGGTCCTTAGCTGGCCTGCCTTCTTCTTTCCACCTTTCAGAATCTTCTTAGGTTGTTGTTTATATAATAGCTAGGGTTTTCAGTTGTACCTGGTGGGAGGAACAGGGAAACATACAGCTACTCCATCTTCTTGGAAGCAGAAGTTAAATAAGCTTACTTTGAAACCAAGAAAAAAACAAAAAAAACCACAGCACTGGGACTACATTTTCTCAAAGGAGGAGTTTCAACAGATGTCATAAGGCTTCCCTGGTGGCGCAGTGGTTGAGAGTCCTCCTGCCAATGCAGGGGACGCAGGTTCGTGCTCCGGTCCGGGAGGCTCCCACATGCCGTGGAGTGGCTGGGCCCATGAGCCATGGCCGCTGAGCCTGAGCGTCTGGAGCCTGTGCTCCGCAACGGGAGAGGCCACAACAGTAAGAGGCCCGTGGACCGCAAAAAAAAAAAAAAAAAAAAAAAAAAAGATGTCACAAAGCAGAAGAAACTGGGAGATGGCACAATTCTCCAACTTACCAATACCAAAACCCAATACACAAACACATTTCCATTAGGGTATTTGTTTCTGTGGCTGGCTATCTCAATAGGAGAAATGAGAAGGAATGAGTGAAACTGGGTACTGGGCAATCTATTTATTAAAGTATGATTAGTAAAGCCAACAGAGCAAATTAAGTTGTGTTGGAGAAGAGATTACAATCGTTAAGAAAGCTTGATCTATTCAAGGTAATGTCCTCAAATGACAGTGAATTTTACCAGCTTCTACTTTTCCTCCAACCCCTTAAGGGGAATTTTATTATTTATTTCATCTGGAAAATATGTTCTGAGAGTTCATATTTATATACTTTTATTTAATCAATCATACATTGGTTATGTAACAAAGGACAAATCAACTGTTTTACTAGTCAAATAAAAATAGTGATATTCTAAGACAAAATAAAATCTTAAAAATACACTTTTATGAACTCAACTTGGTGTCATGCTAGCTTTTGACACAAGTAGGAGAAAGTCTATATTAGTCAGCTAGGGCTGCCATAACAAAATATCACTGACCGGGGGGCTTAAGCAAAATAAATATATCTTCTCACAGTTCTAGAGGTTGAAAGTCTGAGATCAAGAAACCTCCCTCTTTGGCTTGCAGACGACCACCTCCTCCCTGTGTTCTCATTTGGTCTTCCCTCCATGAATGTCTGTGTTCTAATTTTCTCTTCTTTAAGGATACCAGTCAGGTTGGATTAGGGCCCACTCTAATGAATTCATTTTAGTTTAGTTACCTCAGTAAAGATCTATTTCCAGATGCTGTCATATTCTGAGGTAGTGGAGATTAGGACTTCAACATATGAATCTTGGGGGGACACAATTAGTGCATAAGAGGGTCAACCCACTTGAGGCCACCATTGCATCCCATATTACTTTCTTCCTCACCATGGGCTCCACCAGCCTGTCTGCCTCTGGCATTCCCACTGTGTCTGTATATTTCCTCATCAAAATGTTTGGTCCCTTCACCTTTTCCAAGTTCTTATTTTTGCCAGATGAGAGATGGCTTAGATCATTAAAAAAAATTATACATTGTTACCACTGTAGACAGGAGCTTTCTAAAGATGCTAATGTGTCCATTTGGCTTCTTTCCTTGACGTGGTCTGTGGCCCCATCTCACCTTGCAGGGCCCACCTGGCCTGCCCTCCCTGCATCTTCTCTCCTCCTCTCCTGCCAGACATTGCTGTGCACTTTGTCCTGCTGCAGCTGGGAGAGAGAAGGATGTATTGTTGCCTGCACACCATCTCCTGCCCACTGACTCTGCATTTGGCTCAGTGGTATCATGGAGTCAAACATTTTTCCACCTCACACAACATTTACCTTCCTTATCAGAGTTAACTGCATCAGCTTCTGCTGCCAGGTCCATGCCACGTCTGGGTCCTGGGGAAAGGTGGGCAAGCAAATTTTCTGCATGCACCTCATTCTTGGTCATTTCTGGGGTGGTCTTCCTCCTGATAAGTTTAGAAGTTTGCCTCCTTCACTACACTGTGAACTGCATGAGGGCCATGTCTATGTTCTTATCTGTCTTTTTATCCCTAGCTGCTCGGCTAAAGTGCTGGCATAGAATATGTCTCAATAAACATTTGCATCTTCAGTGAAGCCTGGAAATTCCACTCCTAGAAAAATGCAGCAGGACAAGCCATGGCAAATTGTCTGTTGCCTTCCCTTTCTCCACACCTAGGTGAACAATAGGCAGTATTCCCTAAGGAAGAAGGTCTAATTTGGATGTGAACCACAGAAACAAAAGGGCACCATGGGTCTGAGTGGTGTTTGTACAGGAGTGTTGGGAGGTTTGAGACCCCACACACCTGTCAGTCATGGGGAAGGCACCGAGAACAAGGGTTTAATCTCTGCTTGCAACCTCATGGACTGACTTGGTGATCCAGAGTTCAGTCTCCTTGCCCCTTTCCTTCATACCTTTGTGATTCTTGTACTTTTTTGATTGAAGGATATGTTTTCACACATCCAACATCTCTGCAACATTCCCATTTTCTTTAACTTGAAAGACATTTATCATCTCCTGTTCTTCTCTGAAAGACCCAGCTTCCCTCTGTCCCATTCCACCCTTCAGATTTCTGCTCAAGGATGCAAATTCCTCTCTGGTGAGCAGAGTGAATTAGGAGTGTCTCAATCCCAACTCTACCTCTCCCATCCTCACTCAAGGCTTGTGACTGGCAGGAACCCCACTGTTTCTACTCATTGTCTGAGGGTGACGACCACAGGCCAGGACTGTGCTAAGGGTCCTTATGGGTCACTGCACTTAATCTTCAAATGACCCTGTGCACTGGTCGCTGTGGTTGACCTCATCTTATAGGTGGGCAAATGAGTCACAGAGAAGCTAAATAATTGTAGGGGGTCACCCAAGCAGTGAATGGCATTGCTGGAATTTACGTCCATCCTGCCATCAGCTATCAGAGCAATGACTTTCCAAAAGCACCCAGGTAGGCTGAGGTCCCATCCTCCCACTTTAGAAAGACTGCTTTTCCAGTAATCACATGGAACAAGACAGGGGTTTTCTTTATATTTCTTTCCTTCTCTGCCCTGAAATATACAAAATCAGCAGGTATTCTGTGGGTCTTTGAGGGGTGGAATGTAGAGTCTGATGTAGGCATAAGGCATGAGGAAGTGAATGAGGTCATATTGGAAACTGTAGGAGACAGTGGGCCAGGTGGGATAGAAACCCACTTGCTGGAGCAGGACAGAACAGCAGGGGATGACAAGGGGCCGTGTCACAAGGCCTAATCCAGGAGCCTCCAACCATTTGGGAGCATCATGCCCCTGCCCACAGAGGTCTGCAGGGAGACCCTAGCAGATGGTCCTGGAAGAGGACACTGAGCAGCTGGGGGCTGGGCAAATGCAGAGGCTCCAGAAAGGTAAGCAGAGGAACTGGTGGACTAGATTACAGTTAGATAAATATGGCTTCAGCAGCCTCAGTCCTGAGCCTCTGCCCATTGCTCAGGCTCATTCCAACCCCTCATGCTCCTCTCAGCTGTGGGTGTGGTCTTCCTGCTCTTGGAATACACCATGACTTCCCCACCTCCAAGCCTTAGTACCTGCTGTTCCTTATACCTGGGACTCCCCCAATCCCTTTCTCCCAGGCTTTTGCTCAAGCAACTCCTATTCAATTTTGATGCTCAGCTTAAATGTCGAGTTTTGAGAAAATCCTTCCATTTTGCTGTCCCACCTCACTAAAGTTAATTGCCCCTTTCCCATCAAGTAATTCTGCATCTTCCCATTAAACCATCCCTCCCCATATACACTCCTCCCCCAGTGAAGGCCGAGACTGTGCATTCTGTTTATGACTGTAGCATTGGTCAGGGAATTACTGATGGGTGGAGGAGCAAGGCAGGAGCTAAGAGCTAGGCTGAGCTTCAACCTGGGCAAACATGGAGGACGGGCAGATAGATGGTGCTGATGTGACTCCAGGAGAAAAGTGATACATAGGTAGATAAAGTTGGTTTTAGGAGAGACACCCTGGTCCCTTCCTCACCTTCACTTACTAATGGTCCCTTCCCTTCACTTACTAATTACTGACAAATTACTTAATCCCTACACCCCATCAACCAGCTGCCCATTTCCCCACCTGTACTTAGGATTCCCCTGAGTGAGGACTCCATGGATGCTCCTTAGTGAATGCTTAGTATCAGGTGGGGTTCATTGTCTCTTTCCCGAGGACTCCATGGATGCTCCTTAGTGAATGCTTAGTATCAGGGGGGGGTCATTGGCTCCTTCCCTCTTTCATTCTCACCCTGTTATTACTAAATATGTTAAAATTCCAGATGTCTGGAGAATCCAATGAAATTGGCTCCCACCCCATCTTGGTGGTCTTCTTGAACCCTGAGGGTCCTCCCAAGTAGGGTGGCCAGATTTAGCAAATAAAAGTACAGGATGCCCAGTTAAACAAGAATTTCAGATAGACATTGAAAAATGTCTTAGTACAGGTATGTCTCATAATGCTTGGGACATATACTAATCAATTCATTATTTATCTTAAATTCACATTTTAACTGGGCAGCCTGTGTTTTATCAGGCCACCCTCCCAGGAGGCACAGTGACCTGATTTCTCTACTCGTACCAGCACCAGTCACACCACTTAAATAAACATCACTTAGGATGGAGATTTGATGTCTCTGTTCTCAAAGTCCTCCAGCTAGACCAGTGATGGGACATCCAGTGACCACCTTTCTCTTAGGCTCCCTGTAGTTCCTAAATTTCTTAAGCCCTTGGGCGTCTCAGTCTCCTCCTTCCAGACCAGGCCTTGGGGGCTCCAAGTCCCCCCTAAAATAATTTATCCCATTATTTTGCTTTGCAGGAGGCCAGGTGGTCTGCAGCTGGGCTCGCCCTCCTCCGGGCAGGCTGTAGGCAGTGCTGTCCTGTGGTTCACCTTTCCTATGTCCTAGTGCTTACATTCTCCCCATGCTCTGTCTTACTTAGGGTTATGACTAAACATACAATGCACAGACACACATATGCGTATACACATTCACATGTACACAGTCATACATACACATGTATACACACATGCACACAGACATACACATAGAGACATGTATGCATACCTACATACACGTATGCATTTACCTGCACACACACGTATACACATATACACAGACATATCACATGATTTGAAGATACAGACACACAGGAAAAAGATGGCCATGTGAAGACAAACAGAGATTGAAGTGATGCAGTTACAAACCAAGGAACACAGGAGCTCTCCAGGAGCTGGAAGAGGTGGAAAGTATTCTCTAGGGTCTTTAGAGGGCTCATGGCCCTGCTGACAGCCTTATTTGAGACTTCTGGCCTCCAGAACAGGGAGACTATAAATTTCTATTGTTTTAAGCCACCTAGTTTGTGGTTCTTTGTTATGACAGCCCTAGGAAACTAATAATAGCCCCTCAAAAACAAAGCTGTAATGATCATCTAGTAAATGAGGTCCATTATCCAACTGACCCAGAAAACACAGGGCTAAAATTGGCAGATCTGATAACAGCCACCTGGGAATTAAGCTCTTACTCAGATACATTAAACCTGGCAGGAGCTGACCCACAAGCTGGGTAGGAGATAGCGAGAACCATCTGGGTCATGCAACAGGAAACTCCTCTGGGTTCTGGAAAACACAGGGTCCTGTAGCGGTTTGAGAGAATTCTTATATGGCCTTGCTGGCCAAAAGCATCAGGCAATGTCACGTGCTGTGGTTCGGCTGGAATCGCTGGGGGAATGGCAGGAGCCAGCTCTGGGAAGGTCTGCAGCAGCCTGCCAGGGGTGGACAAGGAGTGAGGGGGGGGGGCCTGGGAGCAGCTTCAGGAATGAGAACATTGTAAAGTTAGGGAGCAAGGCAAAGTTGAAGCCAACGATATTAGAGAGATGTTTGCAGGCTGATATGTAAAAATCTCTATCCAGAGTCATCCATTTTATATTCTGAAGTCCGTACTCTGAATTCACATAGCTCATCTAGAAATAGGGCCTTTGATTCGTATTTCCTTATAAAAGGACACTTTGCCTTCTGTTTTCACTCAGTGTTTAGTGCTCTTGGTTTAAGTTGCCATCCACTGGTTGCCAAAGCCAATGCTCAGAGGGTGTGGATCACAGGATGCCTCTGGATGTGTTTGCCTGTGTTTTTCACCACAGGCTGATGCTTGAGCAAGGGCTCATGAATAACGCACAATGAGAACACAGAGCCTTCTGCCCAGGCAAAAGGCCCCTTGCACCACAGAGAGGAACAAAGAGGATTGCCTGGTCTTGACTAGCCTGGTGAGCTGCTTACCTAGAACAAGCCTCAGTAGAGACTTGTCTTGATGAGGTGGATGCCAGATTTCTCATCCTCTCCTACGCAGATCCACAGAGAGAGAACTCAATGGTGTTTGCCAGGGTCATAGGGGACCCTCAGTCTAGACAGATGGGTGAGTTGCTTGGCATGCTATTAACCAGTTTCTCTGACCTGATCCTGTGTGGGTTGGTTCCTTTCTCCGTCTGTAAGGTTTAAGGCTACAGACGGTAAATAAATAAATGGATGCTCCATCCTGCCCATAAACAACCCTATCTCTCCAACCATCTTCCACAAACCCCCCACTGACTCTCCCCTGAATTCTTTCCCAACTCTTCTCTGAAATGTAGGACCCTAAATTCTTAACACTTTTGATCCAGATCCTGCCATAAAGATAAAATAAAAAGTTAATCCCTGTGTTTACAGAGATTATCTGTTCTGTTCTATATTTGATCCTGGTAAAAATTATCAGTGCTATTTATAAATTCTGGAGTAAAATGAGTCTCTGGCTAAATCTGGAGGTGCCCTAAGACCATTAAAACAGGAGGTAAAGATTTTAATGCCAGATTGAAAAAGAGACTTTCAGATCCTCTTAAAGCATCATGTGTGCTTGTCATACAGTAAATGCGTATCGTGGTTACTGAGTTGCTTTGCTGCCAGCTCCCCCACTTTCAGCTGTGTGACTATAACTTTCTGAACCTCAATTTCTTCATATTTAAACTGTGAATAAAACAATGACAATAATTGAACATGGTTATGGTAAAAAAATTTAGATGATGTAATCCCCACTCTGGGAAGGCAGGGAATCAGTGCTCAATTAATTAGCAACTTTCCTTTACTCCAAGAACATGTTTGCTCTCAAAGGTCAAAAATATTGCCTTCCTTTTTATCATGAGTAAAAGACTTGCATGGTCTTTTGTGGCACGTGATATGCATCTAGGAGCTTGTGGGCTTTGCCTGGAGACCTGGGCTTGGGCTGCCGCTGCTTGATTGTGAGGCCCTTGCTCACCGAGCCTGTTATACTGATGACTCTCCTTATGAGGCCCCAGCACTGTCCTGCTCACAGGGGCCCAAAACAGTTTCCCTTCTTACCCAGGGTCACTAACTTCAGTGGCCATGCTATGAAACATTCGCGGACTTCCTTATTCTTTTGTATTTTCACTGTCTGGATCCTCCTCCACTCATGTTATTTATTTATTTTTGGGGATATTTTTCTTTTGTTCTATTTCTTCTCTTATGCATGATTGCCACAATAATCTTTTAAAGATATTATGATCATAGCTCTTCCCTCAACCCTTTAGTATGTGGGTCAGATTTTACCAGTCCCAAACTGTTTATTATCCCCCCCAGCCTCCTGCTTTCATTTTACTGATTTCAAGCTTTCAGGGCAGGTGTCAGAGAACAAACCTAACTGTGCCTTATGCAAGAGTAACACCTCACACTGTCATGGAAGCTGAGTCTGGAGCTAGACCATCCCAAGTTTATTTCAGCCACTCAGCGATGGCGTGAAGGCCTCAGGCTCCACACCTCCAGCATTGCCCACCTTCCTTCGTTAGCATATGGGTACAAGGGTTTCGCTGCAACTCTATGCAGGCGGCTGACAGCTCCTGTCTTGAACCATCTTCCTCAACCTCACTGTCATCTTTCCCAAAGGTCAGCCTTTTGTGTTTTCACTTGACTTAGAATATTATCTATCTCTAAACCAAATCTTCCTTTGAGGCCAAATTATTGTTTCCTCTAAGCCTTCCTGGATTTATTATATTTTCTCATTTTATGTATTCTTGGTACTCTGGCAACTGGGACCTTGCTGACTGGGAAGGGACTACTCCTTCTAGGGTTAGTTAATTCCTGGAGATAGCAAACAATTCACTCAAGAGTGTGCCGCTCATATGAAAACTAATCAATCCAGCTCATACCTCCTCTATAACGCTTTCACTCTCCAGGCCTATATTTCTCTGCCCTAATCACCCCAGGGTCAGGTACCAGCCAATTCGGGGCAGCCTCTACAACCTAGAGTCCTATGAAATTATTCAAACTAGCCAATCTTAAATCTGTTTATCATGCTTACTCTGTCTCGCCCATTCCTTTCCATGAAAATCACAATACAGATTCTTGCCCACATTTTGCCTTTTCCCTCTGTCTCCTGACGGACCCTGATGCTTCCCCCTGTGGCCCTGCGTGGCATGACCCCTCCTCCTGAGAATTGTAAGTAACAAGCTATCTTTTCAATGGCAGTTGCCTCCGTCTCCTGATTTGTTGGCCTCACTATAGTTAAATAATAATAAAGCTTACATTTTAAAACACTTTCCAAGCTAGCTTTAGCAGTAATGGGAACCAGTGAGATTTTCCTTTCCCAGGCATTTATGTCTTGTGGAACCTTGGATTCAAAAGAGTAAAGGAGGGCTTCCCGGGTGGCACAGTGTTTGAGGGTCCGCCTGCCGATGCAGGGGACACTGGTTCGTGTCCCGGTCCGGGAAAATCCCACATGCCGCAGAGAAGCTGGGCCCATGAGCCATGGCCCATGAACCTGCACATCCGGAGCCTGTGCTCTGCAGCGGGAGAGGCCACAACAGTGAGAGGCCCACGTACTGCAAAAAAAAAAAAAAAAAAAAAAAAAAAGAAAAC
>NW_006769482.1:2188130-2230881 GCF_000442215.2 Lipotes vexillifer
TAAAAAAAAAAAAAAAAAAAAAAAAAGTATAAAGGAAGCTGATAGGCACACTGACTGGAGGAGGCAAAGAACTGTGGGGAAAACAAGACAATCAACCAAGATGGCAGCATTACTATTTCTGAGAAGGCTTGAAGAGAGAGGAATGATAGAGAGGGCCACAGTTTGTTGTTAGGTAGAAATGAAAAATATGAAGGTGAGAATAACTAATTTAAATTGTATTAAAGACAGATAGTGAGAGACGCCCAAGAAAGGCCAGATAACAGACTTGAGAGGGGAGAGAGGAAATGAATAAGGAACTTACTCTGATCTGATAGCCCCAAAACATGGTTCCAGATGCAATAGCTCAATCCTTGGAATCAGATTTCCAGGATCCAGGATCCTGGAAGAACTGCTAGTTGAGTAAAAATGAGTGAGATGTTAAATCTATTACTCAGCTATCAGCTGGGACAGACTGGTGGATAAGACTGCAATCTTATTTCAAGATCTGGGTAAAAGTGAGTAATTCCCCATTTTCCCCAAGGAGAACTTTGTATCTACTAGTGACACAAGGCTCCAGTTTCCTGCCGCTCATCCATTTTCCTTATCACACCATGTTTTGTTGTTCCTTTTCATCCTGAGGACCCAAGTATGCACACTATGCCTCCCATTGGTTGTTCTACACAGATTTGATCCCACAATAGTAAAATCAGTTAGGATGGACTCAGTTGAAAGTAAGAATGGCCAAAATAAAATGACTTACCCCAGCACTTCTCAAACTTTAATGTGCAAAGGAATCACCCAATGATTGTGTTAAATGCAGATTTTATTAATATGCAGATCAGCAGCCTTGAAGTAGAGATTCTGAATTTCTGATAAGATCTGTTGTTTCAAGGAACACACTCTGAGGTAGAAGGGCATTAATAGCACAGACACTTAGTTTTCTTTCCCAGGAAAGGGTTGATGTGGAAACTCTGCTCCATGGGGTCTGAGGAGACCCAGGCAACTTCCATATTGCTGCTTCATCATGAAGCCTGCATTCCTTAGAGTTCAAAATGCCTGCTGCAGATCCTACCATTGTGTCCACATCCAACCAGCAGAGAGGGGGAAGGGTTGAAGAAGCAGAGGCAAGTCTTAAGGAAGGCTATAAACAGCTGTTCTATGACACTTAGGGTTTCAAAACGTTACTCAGAACAAACAAAGGAAGCGGAGGAATGTTGTCTTTGTTATAGGGGTTATATGCCCAGTAACAGCTCTTTGCTCTTTAACTAGGAAGACTGGGTAAATGAATACTAGGGGAAAGCCAGGATTTTGTGTGTTTCTGAGGGTTTAGGAAGATGGCAGGCATTTATATAGGATATGCATATTATTAATATTATTACATAAATAAAAGTAACAAC
Source organism: Lipotes vexillifer (assembly GCF_000442215.2). NCBI lineage: Eukaryota > Metazoa > Chordata > Mammalia > Artiodactyla > Lipotidae > Lipotes > Lipotes vexillifer. The sequence continues at coordinate 2,189,507 of NW_006769482.1, forward strand.
AACAACAAAACACAAATAATGGATAACAATTACATTTTGATTCATTTACTTCTCAAAATAACCACAAGAGAAAAGTTAGGCAGAAGGAGATTAAGTAAATGCTCAGGTCACACAGCTGTTTAGTGATGGAGCAAGGACTCTGAGTGGCTGCTTTCAGGCAAATGTGCCCTTGACCAGCTGGTGCTCAGGTAAAAGTTTAACAACCTGCTCTCCAAACAGAAACGCCCTGAGCTGAAGCATTTGCCAAATCCTGTGGTGTAAATACTTCAAGCCACCAGCATGCCATCACTGGCTCAGTCAGGAAGAGATCACTGTGTATTATGTCACCACACGATACTTTACAGTGTTATATGGTACATATGCCATAGATATAGGCAACCTCAGGAGCCCAGGTGTACAATGTAGTAAAATAATTAGGAAGTGACAAGTTTTGAGTATATGTTACCTTTGTTTTTAGTATGTTTTACTTATTGTGAGTTTCTGTTATTTAACCTTGAATAATTGCTAAGTTTAACTACCAGCTTGTGAAATTCCTGACAATTTAACAATTGGCTTTTGTGACCCAGTATGAGCAGACTCCAGCCACCACTGCTGGCACCAGTATGCTTTACAAATAACTTAAAACTAAATGTTACACATCTGTTCTCCTTAAAAATATTGTTTCTTTGACATTTCAGCCATCTGTGACTTTTGCCTCCAGAGCAACAAGTCATCTTTCTTCCCCATTTCTGACTTCTCTGTCCCCATCGTTTCAGGAATAATAAATAAAATTTAAAATACGTTTTCAAAATGTCATCTTCCTAAGGAAAATAATTTGACAATCTTTGCTTTCCTATTCCTTGCCAACCCATTCTTTCTCTGACCCGCATTAGCTGTGCATGTGACTAATCAAGGAAAGCACCCCCTTCAAAAGGGCATTTTAGTACCAGCCATTGTAGTTCTTTCTACAGTATTTTAGAGTGGCCCATCTAGTGACTGTCTGTAATAGGCATGATTTCCTTTAACTTATGAAGCCGTATCTGCATCCTATGGACTCACTGTATGAGTCACTCTTGGGTCACCCTTGTGGACTCACTGTATGTGTCACCTATGGGTCACCCTTGTGGGGGGGCTGCTTGGGATGGGGAGAAGGTGATATGTCAGAGCTGGCAGAACTGAATGGTGTCTCTTGGCTCTGCTTCTTAGAGTCCCAGAGCATCTTGGTTGTACCTAATTGGTACCCCAAGAAGATTCTCCTTTAAGAAAGTGTTCTGCCCCCTTTAAAAAATTTATTGAAAAGCATGGATCTAGCAGATGAGATGGGATATTTCAGAAATGCTCTTCTCTCTGATTGAAACACCTGGTCCCTTTGACTAGCAAAACTCTATTTCCCACCCTTTAAGGTTCAGAATAGTATCACTTCCTTTCAGGTATTCTCCCAGTTGCTATAGACTGTGACCAGTGTCCTCCCATGAGCTGTCATGGCACACTGTACTCTTCTCTCCTAGTCTTTATCTCACAAATCATAATTATTCTTTGTGTGTATTTATCACTAGACTGTAAACTTTGTGATAATATGCACTGTGATTATAGATTTTTTTATATCTCCTAAACTGCCTGGCATCAAATAGATGTTCAGTCATTCATTAATGACTAATTTGATGGATAGAGCGAATGCTGTATGCCATTTCATTAGTTAGTTTTCGGAGGATAGAGGGAAAAACTTCCACAAAACCCAGAGCTGTCCAGAAGTCGAAGGTAATTGGACTCTATTAGGCTCTGGAATTATTTCTTCTGGATCTGCTGTAGAGGGAAGGTTTAAGATTAGCACATGGAGGATTAAGAAGGAAGATTGTAATTCACACTAAGTAAAAATGTCTACATTAAAAAGGTGCCACAAAATGGATAGTAATGGTTCTGGCAGCACTAAAGTCTACATCTATTTTCCTGTAAAAACACAAAGTTGTGGGTAAAATCTTTACAAGCACATACTTGATGAATCAAAGAAAGAAAATCTTCAGATTCTGGGATTAAGTGTTGAACTCAGGAGATTAATTTAGTTTGGGTTCACCTCAAAGTAGACCCAATAACAGATTTTAATGTATGTGGTTTACATGGGTTGTACTCCTGAGATTGAAATATATAAAGTAGAATAAATTTATAGCAATGCTGAGAATAAGGTAGGGGTCATGGTAGGCTTTTCCCAACTTTCTTTCCCAGAACCTATATTTACTCCCAGAGTGAAGGCAGAAATACTTGAGTAGGTGGGGTTAGGGCTCCTAAAATAATAGTTGCCTAAGGCAGGGTTCTTTTCCTTTGACATTTTAGGCTTGGGGATGTCTGTCAATTTTCCCTCACCATTATTTATATCCTTAAAGAAACCTGCCAGGTGACATACTTCACTTATACTCAGGCTTGCAAGAAGTCCTCAAATTCTGGGGAGAAGTCATAAATGAGTAACATTAGAGTAAATTCTTGTGAACTGTCTAAATTAATCAAACCTATGATTTATTTATAAATACATAGTTCAAGAAAAAAACCAAAGGGGGAAAAGAATGAAAAAAGGTGGAGCAGGGCAGGATTTGCCAAGCAGAACTGACCCCAGAGGAAACAAAGAAAGATAATCCAGAGAAAAAAGAGATAATTTTAAATCTCTAATCAAGTAAGAGGAGAAGAAATTACATCCATAATCTAAGAATGGATTACTGTTCAGACAGAAAATAATCAGAAAATAGAATCAATTCATGGAATTAAAACATGCTACCTGAATAAAACAGTTTAATAGAACTGATTGAAAGAAAAAAAAAATTGATGAAGTACAAAGAGATGAGAAATATGAGAGAAAAATAAGAGCAATTTCATAAAATTAAGAATAAAACAGATAGTAAAATCTTCTAAAAGCAAAAGGTGTATGAACTACAATGAAAGAAGATCAAGATTGGCAGAAGAGTTTTCATCAATAACACTAGTTTTTTTTAGAATATGATGGAGCAATGCTTGAATTTTCTCGGAAAAATGATTTTTAAGTTAAAATTCTATTCCCAGCCAAGCTAACCATCAAACATGAGCACAAAATAAAAAAGACACTTTTAGACATGCAAAGAAGGATTGGAAATGTTACTTCCTACCAAAGTACCTTTCATAAAATAAGATTCTTTGAGAACACACCGTAGAAAAACAAACATGAAAAGAATCCAACAAAAGAGAATACATGGCATTTAAGAAATAATGATCATAAGCAAAGTGTGCATGTAAAGCAATACAAGGCTGGTAGCTTGTACACTAGGCCTGAAAAGAAGATGGAAAAGGAGAGTTTCTTTTCCCCTCTCAATAGTCACAAATAGGTACTTTTCCCAATATGATAATATTTATGCAAATATTTTGAACTCATGAAAGAAAATCAATTTAATGTACACACTCAGAGATAATGTATAAAATCTTGCACGGGAAATGCACTGACATCTTGACAGGAGTTGCTTTGTGAAACTGACAAAGGGAGAGGGAGTAAGAGGGGAGGGATGAGAGGTAGGAATATTTCTGCAATACTTTGATTTCCTTTACCAAAAAAAACTAGCAAAAAGTTCAACGATCTTGGCTATGGTGGAGAATTTTTTTCAAACAGCTTTATGGAGAAAATTGGCATACAATAAATTGCATATATTTAAAGTGTACAGCTGGAAAGTTTTGACATATGTATACACCTGTGTAACCATCACCACATCAAGATAATGAACACATGCATCATCCTCAAAAGTCTCTTTGTTCCCCTTGTAATTCCCCCTCCCCAACCCCATGCAAACACTAATATACTTTCAGTCACTGTCACTAGTGCTTTCAGTCACCAGGAAATTTTGCATTTTGTAGAATTTTGCATAAATGCAATGATACAGGATGCATATCTATTGTTCCAGTGTAATTATGAATAGTGCCACCTTTCCAGTCTGGGCAATTAACTATAATGTAATCAACTTATTAACAGGCAAAGAGTTGCAAAAGTGTTTCTGAGCCCAGGTTATCTTTTTCTAATGGGAGACCAAATCTACCCTTGTTTTACCTTATGTGTTCACGCCCTAGTAGGCACTCTGATTTCTGTCTGGTGACAATGACAACTTGGGCTGGTTTAACCCAGCAAGGAGCACTTTGATCATTTTGACAGTTTCAACTTTCAATATGGTTAGGACAATTAAACTAGTCTTGAATATAAATAACCAAATGTCAGAAGCTCACAGGCACTTGTAGTTAAAGTCAGCAATTCTGAATCTTTCATCATCAAGTATAAAGTTGGGCAAAGGAGTATAAGTAAGAAAGATTATGGACTATTTCAAAAGTTGTCTTTAGCTTACCCATGGGAAGATTTCTCTCCCATGTTCATCTTGGCTCTTCCTGAATCTCACAAGTCATAAGGAGTAGAATTAGCAGGGCTAGTCAGACAACCACCACTAAGGAAATTTTACAGCAAGAAATTCCATGTTCCAATTATCCATGGCTTCACAGAAAAACCACCCCAAACTTAATGACTTAAATAATCTATTTTACTATGCTCACAGATTCTATAGTTAGAAATTCAGACATTTTTCTAGAGCTCACAGCTCTGGGGCTTCAGCTGGGAGGATCTGAAACACTGGGGGTGGCTTGACTGGCTGTGAGCTGGAAGCATCTGGGCCCATCTGGCTCCCAGATTGACTGAACTCAGCTGGGGCTCTCTGCCCTTGTGCCCACACATGGTCTCAACATGTGGCTTGGGTTTCTCACAGTATTTCAGAATCCAAGAGGTTGGGTTCTGAAACCCGGCACTTCAAGAGGAAGCATCTGAAGAGCCAGTGTTTTGAGAGAACAGTCGGAAGTGCATGGTCTTTTCTGACCAGGCCTCAGGAATCTCACAGCACATAACTGCAAATGTCTCTGGTACCTTCTCACTACCACATTCTGTTGGTTACAAGCTAGTTCCTAAGGCCACTCAGCTTCAGGGGGAGACAATTACACCCCACTTTAATGAAGAAATGGGAAGGTTGCAACATATAAAATATTGTGGGATGTGACGTATATCAGTCTGCTTGAGCTGCCGTAACAAAAGCCCACAGATTGGTTGACTTAAACAGCTAGAATTTATTTCTCACAGTTCTGAAGTTTGGAAGTCCAAGATCAAGGTTCTGGATGATTTAGTTTCTGGCACATAGTCTCTTTTTGGCTTGCAGATGGCTGTCTTCTCTCTGTGTCCTCACATGGCCTTTCTTCAATATGTGTGCATGGAGAGAGTTCTCAGGTGTCTCTTTTTATAAGGACACTAATCCCATTGAAAGTGGGCCCCACCCTTACTACCTCATTAATCTTAATTACTTTCTTACAGGCCACATCTCAAAACACAGCCACACTGGAGTTTAGGACTTCAAAATATGAATTTTAAGGGGACACATTCAGTTCATAACAGAATGTTGTTGAGTCTGTCTTTGAGAAATACAATCTTCCCCAGCCAGTGCAGTGAGACAGAAAGGGAAAAAGAGCCAAAGTCTCATAGAACATATAGCTTTGACATGGCTTTGAATAACCAAAGAAAAATATGGTAGCCAATGAAAGACACTTCCTTGGGAAAAATTTACAGCTTCCCTTAACTGGGAAAACAAATCTCTGAATTAGAAGTCAAGATTAATTGGTTTTCTAATGGGCCCACTACTAATCATGAGTAATAATGAGACATACTGCAATCATTTGACCAAATTTTTTCATCTAAGGAATAAAAGGTTCTCAATTACCAAAATCCCTTCTATCTCCAAAAATGTGTATTTTAATTATTTTCCACCTCCAAAATCTTCTTTCACAGCTCATGCTATTTCTCCCTCTAATTCTTTGCTTCCTCCTATCCCTCCTGCCACAAAGGTTAACATTTACTCCTTTTTTCAGTAACACCCAAATGTCATATTTTCAGGGAAAATGTTGACTGTCTTTATAAAATTCTGTGGACTACAGTATTGTATTCCATGGACTACAGTATTGTATTGTGGACTACAGTTCAAGATGGCAGAGTAGGAAAATCTTGAGCTCACCCTCTTCTATGGACATACCAAAACTACAGCTCCATAGAGACCAACTGCCTCTGAGAACAACCTGAAGACTAGCAGAACAGATTTTCTACAACTAAGGATACAAAGGAAAGGTCACATTGAGATGGGTAGGAGGGACACAGATGCAGTCTAGCCACAACCCATAACCTTGATGTGACAACTTACAAGTGCAGAGTTTCTCTGAGGAGTGAGGGATCTGAGCCCCACATTGGGCTCCCAGTCCAGGGACTCCGCACCGGGAAGATGAGTCCCCATAATGTCTGACTTTGAAAACCAGTGAGGCTTACATCTGGGAGAGTCAGAGTGCTGTGGGAAACCAAGTCTCTACTCTTGAAGGACTCACACACAAACTTACTCACTCCATGTCCCAGGGCAGAAGCAACAGTTGAAAAACACCTGAGTCATTTGAGAAGGAGATACATCCACTAATATTAAGGTGGGTACTGAAGGGGCAGGAATCTGATAGAACTTTCTCTGGGGATGGAGGAACTAGCAAGAGACATTTGTATATTTATTTATTTTTTACTTTCCCTTCAACTAGGTGGCCTGGCATGGGCAGGTGATATTTCTGTCACTCTCAATCAACCTACATAACTCCATGAGCCCTGCCCAAGTGTTCCCCTGAGAACTCACCCAGCCTAACTCACCCACCCCAGTTGGCCCCTCCAATGCAGTTTCAACCCCACACCTCTTGGTAGGCAGCCTTGTCCAACATCAGCTACCCTCCAAAATGGTTCCTGCTCCAGATGGCTAGCCCCTCTCTGCCTAGCAGGCAGACTCAGCCAGCACCAACATCCCTCCAAAAGCAGCTCCTGCTCCTGAGGGCAATCCGTACACACAAACACACCCACAACAATAGCAGCTAAGACTTGCAGCCAGTCATACTAGGAGCTAGAACTGCATATCAGCATGCTCACAGCAGTTGCAACCAGGTCTGTGGATAGCCAGGGAACCAGCTGGGAACCAGCCTTTCCCACTAAGGTGTCTTTCCACAAGCAGCCAGCTCCACCCACTAGTGTGCTTGCAGCAATTGCAACCCAAGTACAGCAGGAAGGCACAGGCAGCCCACACAAGGGATACCCTTAAAGCACTCTATTGACAAGGAGTGATTTTTTCACTGGGCCCCACAGGACAACTACATAGGTCACTCTTTCAATACCAGAAGATATAGCTGATATACCTAATACACAGAAACATATGCAGAGAATTAGGCAAAATGAGGCAACAAAGGAACACCTTCCAAATGAAAAAAACAAGATCAAACCCTGCAAAAAAAAACCTCAATGAAACATATAAGCAATTTACCAGATAAAGACTTCAATAGTCATAAAGATGCTCAACTCAGGAAAAGAATAAATAATTGAATGAGAACTTTGACAAGGAGACAGAAAATATAAAAAGAAGTAATCATAACTGAAGAACCCAATAACTGAAATGAAAAATATGCTAAAGGGAATCAACAGCAGATTACAGAAGATGGGAACAGCAATCTGGAACACAGGGTATTAAAAATCACCCAAGCAGAAAAGAAAAAATGAATATAAAAAATGCGGATAGCTTAAGGGCTCTCTGGCGAAACATCAAGCATAATACTATTCACGTTATAGGGGTCTGAGAAGGAAAAGAGAGAGAGAAAGGGACAGAAACTCTTTTTGAAGTGATAATGGCTGAAAATTTCCCTAACCTAAGGAAACAGACATTCAAGTCCAGAAGGCACAGAGTACCAAATAAGATAAACCCAAAGAGACCCACACTGAGACACATTATAATTAAAATGTCAGGAGTTAAAGATAAAGGTAGAATAAATAACATAACCTTACACTAAAAGCAAATAGAGAAATAAAAACAAACAGAACCTACAGTTAGTAGAAGGAAAGAAATCATAAAGATCAGAGCAGAAATAAATGAAATAGAGAAGAAAACAATAGCAAAGATCAATGAAACTAAAAGCTGTTTTTTTGAGAAGATAAACAAAATTAATAAACCTTTAGCCAGATTCATCAAGAAAAAAAGGAGAGGACTTAAATCAATAAAATCAGAAATGAAAAAGGAAAAGTTACAACTGACACCACAGAAACACCAAAGATTGTAAGAGACAACTACAAGCAACTATATGCTAATAAAATGGACATCCTAGAAGAAATGGACAAATTCTTAGAAAGGCACAACCTTCCAAGATTGAAGTAGGAAGAAATAGAAAATATGAACAGACCAATCACAAGTACTGAAATTGAAATTGTGATTTAAAAACTTCCAACAAACAAAAATCCAGGACTAAATGGCTTCACAGGAGAATTCTATCAAATATTTTGAGAATAGTCAACATCTATCCTCAAACTATTCCAAAAAATTGCAGAGGAAGAAACACTCCCAAAATCATTCTATGAAGCTACCATCACCCTGACACCAAAAACAGACAAAGATATCACAATAAAAGAATATTACAGGCCAATATCGCTGATGAACATAGACGTAAAAATGCTCAAAAAAATACTAGCAAACCTAATGTAACAACATTTTAAAAAGATCATACACCATGATCAAGTGAGATTTATCCCAGGGGTACAAGGATTCAACATATGTAAATCAATCAGTGTGATGCACCACATTAACAAATTGAAGAATAAAAGCCATATGATAATCTCAAGAGATGCAGAAAAAGCTTTTAATAAAATTCAGCACCATTTTATGATAAAAAGTCTGCAGAAAGTGGGCATAGAGGGAATATACCTCAACATAATAAAGGTCATATACAACAAACCCATAGCAAACATTATTCTCAATGGTGAAAAACTGAAAACATTTCCTCTAAAATCAGGAACTTACAAGCTTTTGCACAGCAAAGGAAACCATAAACAAAATGAAAAGACAACCTACAGAATGGGAGAAAATATTTGCAAAAGATGCAACTGACAAGGGCTTAATCTCCAAAATATACAAGCTGTTCATGCAGCTCAATATCAGAAAAAAAAAACAAAAAACAAATAACCCAATCAAAAAATGGCTGGAAGATATAAATAGACATTTCTCCAAAGAAGACGTACAGATACACAGATGACTAAGAGGCAGATGAAAAGATGCTTGATATTGCCCATTATTAGAGCAATGTAAATAAAAACTACAATGAAGTATCACCTCACACTTGTCAGAATGGCCATGATTTAAAAAAATAAATCTACCAGCAATAAATGCTGGAGATGGTATGGAGAAAATTGAACACTACTACACTGTTAGTTGGAATGTAAATTGGTACAGCCACTATTGAGAACAGTATGGAGGTTCCTCAAAAAAATATAAATAGAGCTAACATATGATCCTGCAGTTCCACTCCTGGACATATACCTAGAGAAAACCATAATTTGAAAAGATGCATGTACCCCAATGTTCATTGCAGAACTATTTACAGTAGCCCAGACATGGAAGCAACCTAAATGTCCATCGACAGAGGAATGGATAAAGAAGATGTGGTATATATATACAATGGAATATTACCCAGCCATAAAAAATAATGAAATAATGCCGTTTGCAGCAACATGGATGGACCTTGATATTGTCATACTGAGTGACGTAAGTCAGACAGAGAAAGACAAATATCATATATCACTAATATGTGGAATCTAAGGAAAATGGTATAAATGAACCTATTTACAAAACAGAAATAAACTTACAGATGTAGAAAACAAATTTTTGGTTACCAAGGGGGAAGGGGGGAGGAATAAATTGGGAGATTGAAAATGACATATACACACACTATATATAAAATAGATAACTAATAAAAACCTATTGTATAGCACAGGGAAGCCTACTCAATACTCTGTAATGACCTATACAGGAATAGAATCTAAAAAAGAATGGATATATGCATATGCATATCTGATTCACTTTGCTGTGCAGGACAAACTAACAGAACATTGTAAATCAACTATACTCCAATAAAAATTAATTTTAAAAATGTAAAGATAGAATCTTAAAAGCAGTAAGAAAAAAAAAAAAAAAAAAAGCTAGTTAACCACATGAGAGTCCCCAGAAGACTACTGCTGATTTTTCAGCAGAAAGTTTACAGACCAGAAGTGGCTGACATGATGTTTTCAAAGTGCTGAAAGGAAAACAAACAAACAAAAAACAAAAACTTTGCAACCAAGAATACTCTGCCTAGCAAGGTTATCATTCAGATTTGAAGTAGAAATAAAAAGTTTCCTCAGACAAGTAAAAACTAAAGAGTTCATCACTACTAAAACAGCCTTACAAGAAATGTTAAAGGAACTTGTTTTAATGGAAAAGAAAAGGTCATAACTAGAAACAAGGAAATTATGAAAGAAAAAACTCACTCATAAAGGCAAACACATAGTAAAGGTAGTGTATCAACCACCTATAAATCTAGTATAAAGGTTATGAGACAAAGTAGTCAAATCATATATCTCAAAAATAATTAGTTAAGCAATACACAAAATAAAAATATGTCAAAATTGATAAAACTTTAGCCAGACTCATCAAGAAAAAGGAAAGCTCAAGTTAATCAAATCAGAAATAAAAGAGAAGAAACTAAAACTGATGCACAGAAATACCAGGAATCACAAGAGATCACTTCAAATATGTATACACTAAAAACTGGACAACCTAAGAAAAGTATAAATTCCTAGGAACACACAGTCTTTCAACACTGAATCAAGAAGAAATAGAAAACCTGAACAGAGCAATGAAATTGAATTAGTAATGAAATTGAATCAGTAATCAAAAATTTCCAACAAACAAAAGTCCAGGACTCAACAGCTTCACAAGTAAACTTTACCAAACATTTAAAGAAGGGTTAACACCTATTCTTCTCAAACTATTCCAAAAAATGGAAGGGGAAGGACTGCTTTGAAAATCATTCTACAAGGTTAGCATTATCTTGATACCAAAACCAGCTGAAGACATTACAGGAAAAGAAAATTACAGGATAATATCTCTCATGAACATAAATGCAAAAATTCTCAAGAAAATATTAGCAAACCAAATTTCACAATACATTGAAAGGATCATACACCATGATTAAGTGAGATTTATTCCAGGTAATGTAAAGATGGTTAAATATTCACAAATGCATGATACTCCATATTAACAAAACAAAGGATAAAAATTATATTACCTCAATAAATGAAGAAAAAACATCTGACAAAATTCAACATCAATTTATGATAAAACTCTCAACGAAGAGGGGTTAGAGGGAACATAACTAAACATAATAAAGGCTATATACGACAAAACCACAGCTAACATCATACTTATAATGGTGAAAGCTGAAAACATTTCCTCTAAGACCAGGAAAAAGAAAAGGTTACCCCCTATTGCTACTTCTATTCAGCATAGTATAATATTCAGCTACAACAATCAGACAAGAAAAAGAGATTTTAAAAATACAAACGGGAAAGGAAGAAGTAAAATTGTCACTGTTTGAGGATGACGTGATACTACATATATAGAAAACACTAAAGACTCCACCAAAATTAGAGCTAATATAAATTCAGTAAAGTTGCAAGATACAAAATCAACATAAAAAAATATTTTGCATTTCTCTACACTAATAACAAACTTTGGGAAAAGGAAATTAAGAAAACAATCCCATTAAAAATTGCATCTAAAAGAAAAAAATACCTAGGAATAAATTTAACCAGAAGATGAAAGATCTGTATATTGAAAATTATTAGACATTGATTAAAGAAATTGAAGATGTCACAAATAAATTAAAAGATATGTTGTGCTTATGAATAAGAATTAGTATTTTAAAATGACCATACTGCCCAAAGAAATCAACCATTTCAGTGTAATCTCTGTCAAAATGCTAAGGGCATTTTTCACAGAATGTGAACAAATAATCCTAAAATTTGTATATAACAACAAAGTGCCCTGAATAGCCAAAGTAATCTTAAGAAAAAAAAAGAAGGTATTGTGCTCCCTGATTTCAAACTATACTGCAAAGATACAGTAATCAAAACTGTATTGAACTGGAAGAAAAACAGACACATAGAGCAATGAAACTGAATAGAAAGCCCAGAAATAAACCCACACTTATATGGTCAATTTGTTACAAAGGAGCCAAGAGTATACTGGGGAAAATACAGTCTCTTCAATAAATGGTGTTGAGAAAACTGGACAGCTACATGGGAAAAAATGAAACTGGACCACTTCCTTGTACTATATACAAAAATAAAATCAAAATATTTTAAAGATTTAAATGTCAGGCCTGAAACCACAAAATTTCTAGAAGAATATGTAGGTGGTACACTCTTTGACATTGGTCATGACAATATTTTTTTGGATCTGTCTCCTCGGGCTAGGCAACAAAAACAAAAATAAACAAATGGGAGTTCATCAAACTAAAAGGCTTTTGCACAGTGAAGGAAATGATCAAGGATATGGAAAGCCAACCTACTGAATGAGAGGGTATTTGCAAATGATATATATGATAATGGGTTCAAGTCTAAAATATATAAAGAACTCACAGTAACAAAAGAAGAAATGATCTGATTTAAAAATGGGCAGAGGAACAAGAAGTGAAACTCCCTTCAGGTAGCCAGTTTCTTGGATGAACAAGTGTCATGGCTTTCTGGCACATTTTATTCATAAGAACAATCTCATCCCAGTACTTCTATTGGTCACCCCAATGTAATAATCAAAACTTCAAATATCATTACATTTAAAAATTATCTTCTTTGACACCCTTGGATTATTTCAGACTAGGAAATTGCAGGGAGTTGGGACAGGTGTGAGTGGAACGTTTTGTTTTTGTGCTACCTCCTCCTGACTGGCCAGTCTTCAAATCAGTGAAACAGCAACTTGCTTCCAAAAGTTGTATTTTTATCCTTCCATGAGGCAGGGCAGTATCAACACAATCTCTCACCTTTAGGCTTTTTGCAGATGAGGATCAGAAAACAGGTCTTGTGACTCTCAAGTTCCAGGAGGGGCAGTTCAATCTCTCTCTTGAAGCCCCTTTCACCTTGTTTGAAGTGAATGGGGACAACCCTCCCCACCCTCATGGCAAGTGTAGAGCAGCAGTGACAATTTTCTGATAAGTTACTCCTTCCCTGCCAGCCTTTTACATCTCTTAGACCCTAGAGGTGAAAAATGGGCTAACATGATGGCTACATCACTTTCAAAACTCACATAGGTGCTGTAGCAACTTGCTTTAGTATTTACAACTGTTTAATGTTCTAGACTGTGGTGACCAATAAGTTACCACTAACTGCATGTGGCTATTTAGCTTTGAAATGTGCCTAGTCCTAATTGACATGTGCTGTAATTTTAAAACATACTGATTTTGAAGATTTAGTAAGAAAAAAAAATGAAAACAATCTCATCAGTAAGTTATGTTGATTATATATTAAATGATAATATTTTGAATATATTAGATTGAAAAAAATGTATTATTATTTTTTAACATTAGATTGTTTTATTTATTTATTTTAACATCTTCATTGGAGTATGATTGCTTTACAATGGTGTGTTAGTTTCTGCTTTATAACAGAGTGAATTAGCTATACATGTACATATATCCCCATAATTCCTCCCTCTTGCGTCTCCCTTCCACCCTCTGTATCCCACCCCTCTAGGTGGTCACAAAGCACCGAGATGATCTCGCTGTTTTACATGTATCTGTTTTACATTTGGTAGTGTATATATGTCCATGCCATTCTCTCACTTTGGCCCAGCTTATGCTTTCCCCTCCCCATATCCTCAAGTCCATTCTCTAGTAGGTCTGAGTCTTTATTCCCGTTCTGTCCCTAGGTTCTTCAGAACCATATATATATATTTTTTAGATTCCATATATATGTGTTAGCATACGGTGTTTGTTTTTCTCTTTCTGACTTACTTCACTCTGTATGACAGACCCTAGGTCCATCCACCTCACTACAAGTAACTCAATTTCATTTCTTTTTATGACCAAGTAATATACAATTGTATATATGTGCCACATCTTCTTTATCCATTCATCTGTCAATGGACACTTAGGTTGTTTGCATGTCCTGGCTATTCTAAATAGATCTGCAATGAACATTGTGGTACCTGACTCTCTTTGAATTATGCTTTTAACAGGGTATATTCCCTGTAGTGGGATTGCTGGGGTGTATGGTAGTTCTATTTTTAGGTTTTTATGGGACCGCCATATTATTCTCCATAGTGGCTATAACAATTTATATTCCCACCAACAGTGCAGGAGTGTTCCCTTTTCTCCATACCCTCTCCAGCATTTACTGTTTGTAGATATTTTGATGATGGCCATTCTGACTGGTGTGAGGTGATACCTCATTGTAGTTTTGATTTGCATTTCTCTGATGATTAGTGATGTTGAGCATCCTTTCATGTGTTTGTTGGCAATCTGTATATCTTCTTTGGAGAAATGTCTATTTAGGTCTTCTACCCATTTTTGGAATGGGTTGTTTGGTTTTTTTGATATTGAGCTGCATGAGCTGCTTGTGTATTTTGGAGATTAATCCTTTGTCAGTTGCTTCGTTTGAAAATATTTTCTCCCATTGTGAGGGTTGTTTTTCCTTTGCTGTGCAAAAGCTTTTAAGTTTCATTAGGTCCCATTTGTTTATTTTTGTTTTTATTTCCATTTCTCTAGGAAGTGAGTCAAAAGGATCTTGCTGTGATTTATGTCATAGAATGTTCTGTCTATGTTTTCCTCTAAGATTTTTACAGTGTCTGGCCTTAGATTTAGGTCTTTAATCCATTTTGAGTTTATTTTTGTGTATGGTGTTAGGAAGTGCTCTAATTTCATTCTTTTACATGTAGCTGTCCAGTATTCCCAGCACCACTTATTGAAGAGGCTGCCTTTTCTCCATTGTATATTCTTGCCTCCTTTATCAAAAACAAGGTGACCATATGTGCGTGGGTTTATCTCTGGGCTTTCTATCCTGTTCCATTGATCTATACTTCTGTTTTTGTGCCTGGAATATACTGTCTTGATTACAGCTTTGTAGTATAGTCTGAAGTCCTGGAGCCTGATTCCTCCAAGTCCATTTTTCTTTCTCAAGACTGCTTTGGCTATTCGGGTTCTTTTATGTTTCCATACAAATTGTGAAGTTTTTTGTTGTAGTTCTGTGAAAAATTCCATTGGTAGTTTGATAGGGATTGCATGGAACCTGTAGATTGCTTTGCGTAGTATAATCATTTTCACAATGTTGATTCTTCCAATCCAGGAACATGGTATATCTCTCCATCTGTTTGTATCATCTTTAATTTCTTTCATCAGTGTTTTATAGTTTTCTGCATACAGGTCTTTTGTCTCCTTAGGTAGGTTTATTCCTAGGTATTTTATTCTTTTTGTTGCAATGGTAAATGGGAGTGTTTCCTTAATTTCACTTTCAGATTTTTCATCATTAGTGTATAAGCATGCAAGAAATTTCTGTGCATTAATATTGTATCCTGCTACTTTACCAAATTTGTTGATTAGCACTAGTAGTTTTCTGGTAGCATCTTTAGGATCCTCTATGTATAATATCATGGCATCTGCAAACTGACAGCTTTACTTTTTCTTTTCCGTTTTGGATTCCATTTATTTCTCTTTCTTCTCTGATTGCTGTGGCTAAAACTTCCAAAACTATGTTGAATAATAGTGGTGAGAGTGGACAACCTTGTCTCATTTTTTATGTTAGAGGAAATGGTATCAATTTTTCACCATTGAGAATGATGTTGGCTGAGGGTTTGTCATATATGACCTTTATTATGTTAAGGTAAGTTCCCTATGCCTACTTTCTGGTGGGTTTTTTATCATAAATGGGTGTTGAATTTTGTCAAAAGCTCTTTCTGCATGTATTGAGATGATCATATGGTGTTTCTCCCTCAATTTTTTAATATGGTGTATCATACTGATTGATCTGTGTATACTGAAGAATCCTTTCATTCCTGGGATAAACCCCAATTGATCATGGTGTATGATCTTTTAATGTGCTCTTGGATTCTGTTTGCTAGTATTTTGTTGAGGATTTTTGCATCTATGTTCATCAGTGATATTGGCCTGTAGTTTTCTTTCTTTGTGACATTTTTGTCTGGTTTTGGTATCAGGGTGATGGTAGCCTCATAGAAAGAATTTAAGAGTGCTCCTCCCTCTGCTATATTTTGGAAGAGTTTGAGAAGGATAGGTGTTAACTCTTCTCTAAATGTTTGATAGAATTCGCCGGTGAAGCCATCTGGTCCTGGGCTTTTGTTTGTTGGAAGAATTTTTAATCAATCAGAGTCTCAATTTCAGTGCTTGTGGTTGGTCTGTTTATATTTTCTATATCTTCCTGGTTCAGTCTTGGAAGGTTGTGCTTTTCTAAGAATTTGTCCATTTCTTCCAGGTTGTCCATTTTATTGGCAAATAGTTGCTTGTAGTAATCTCTCATGATCCTTTGTATTTCTGCAGTGTCAGTTGTTACTTCTTTTTCATTTCTAATTCTATTGATTTGAGTCTTCTCCCTTCTTTTCTTGATGTGTCTGGCTAATGGTTTATCAATTTTTTTATCTTCTCAAAGAACCAACTTTTAGTATTACTGATTTTTGCTATTGTTTCCTTCATTTATTTTTCATTTATTTCTGATCTGATCTTTATGATTTCTTTCCTTTGCTAACTTTGGGTTTATTGTTCTTCTTTCTATAAATGCTTTAGGTGTAAGGTTAGGTTGTTTATTTGAGACATTTCTTGTTTCTTGAGGTAGGATTGTATTGCTATAAACTTCCCTCTTAGAACTGCTTTTGCTGCATCCCATAGGTTTTGGGTCATCCTGTTTTCATTGTCATTTGTTTCAAGGTGTTTTTTGATTTCCACTTTGGTTTCTTCAGTGATCTCTTGGTTATTTAGTAAGGTATTGTTTAGCCTGCATGTGTTTGTATTTTTTATAGATGTTTTCCTGTAATTGATATCTAATTTCATTGCATTGTGGTCAGAAAAGTTACTTGATAGGCTTTCAATTTTCTTAAAGTCACCAAGGCTTGATTTGTGATCCAAAATATGATCTATCCTCGAGAATATTCCATGAGAACTTGAGAAAAACTGTCTATTTTGTTGTTTTTGGATGGAATTCCTATAAAAATCAATTAAGTCTATCTTGCTTAATGTATCATTTAAAGCTTGTGTTTCCTTATTTATCTTCATTTTGGATGATCTGTCCATTGATGAATGTGGGATGTTAAAGTCCCCTACTATGATTGTGTTACTGTCAATTTGCCCTTTCATGGCTGTTAGCATTTGCCTTATGTATTGATGTGCTCCTATGTTGGGTTCATAAATATTTACAATTGTTATATCTTCTTCTTGGATTGATCCCTTGATCATTATGTAGTGTTCTTCTTTTTCTCTGGAAATAGTTTCTAATTTAAAGTCTATTTTGTGTGATATGAGAATTGCTACTCCAGGTTTCTTTTGATTTCCATTTGCATGGAATATCATTTTCCATCCCCTCAAACATACACATTCAGTCTGTATGTGTCCATAGGTCTGAAGTGGGTTTCTTGTCAAAAACATATATACGGTTCTTGTTTTTGTTTCCATTCAGCCAGTCTATGTCTTTTCATTGGAGCATTTAATCCATTTATATTTAAGGTAATTATTGATATGTATGTTCCTATTACCATTTTCTAAATTGTTTTGAGTTTGTTATTGTAGGTCTTTTCCTTCTCTTGCATTTCTTGCCTAGAGAAGTTCCTTTAGCATTTATTGTAAAGCTGGGTTGGTGGTGATGAATTCTCTTAGCTTTTTCTTGTCTGTAAAGGTCTTCATTTCTCCATCGAACCTGAATGAGATCCTTGCTTGGTAGACTAATCTTGGTTGTAGGTTTTTCCCTTTCATCACTTTAAATATGTCCTGCCACTCCCTTCTGGCTTTCAGAGTTTCTGCTGAAAGATCAGCTGTTAACCTTTTGGGGATTCCCTTGTATGTTATTTGTCATTTTTCCCTTGCTGCTTTTAATATTTTTTCTTTGTATTTAGTTTTTGATAGTTTGATTAATATGTGTCTTGGTGTGTTTCTCCTTGGGTTTATCCTGTACGGGTCTCTCTATGCTTCCTGGACTTGATTGACTACTTCATTTCCCATATTAGGGAAGTTTTCAACTATAATCTCTTCAAATATTTTCTCATTCCCTTTCTCTTTCTCTTCTTCTTCTGGGAGCCCAATAATTTGAATGTTGGTGCATTTAATTGTCCCAGAGGTCTCTAAGACTGTCCTTAATTCTTTTCATTCTTTCTTTATCCTGCTCTGTGATAGTTATTTCCAGTATTTTATCTTCCAGGTCACTTATCCATTCTTCTGCCTCAGTTATTCTGCTCTAGATTTCTTCTAGAGAATTTTTTATTTCATTTATTGTATTATTCATCATTGTTTGTTTGCTCTTGAGTTCTTCTAGTTCCTTGTTAAACATTTCTTGTATTTTCTCTGTTCTATTTCCAAGATTTTGGATCATCTTTACTATAATTATGCTGAATTCTTTTTCAGTATACTGCCTATTTCCTCTTCATTTGTTTTGTCTGGTGGGTTTTTACCTTGCTCCTTCTTCTGCTGTGTGTTTCTCTGTCTTCTGATTTACATACTGTATTTGGGCTCTCCTTTTCACAGTCTGAAGTTCCATAGCTCCCATTGTTGTCAGTGTCTGCCCCCATTGGGTAAGGTTGGTTCAGTGGGTTGTGTAGGCTTCCTGGTGGAAGAGACTAGTGCCTGTGTTCTGGTGGATGAGGCTGGATCTTGTCTTTATGGTGGGCAGGACTGCATCCAGTGGTGTGTTTGGGGTGTCTGTGACCTTTAGGATTTTAGGCAGCCTCTCTGCTAATGGGTGAGGTTGTGTTGTTGTCTTATTAGTTGTTTGGAATAGGGTGTCCAGCACTGTTGTTTGCTGGTCGTTGAGTGGAGCTGTGTCTTAACATTGTAATGGAGGTTTCTGGGAATGCTTTTGCAGTTTGATATTACATGGAGATGGGACCAAATTTGGTCCCATCAAATTTGGTCTCTGGTGGACCAAAATCTTGACCTTGCCTCTCCAAACTCAGAGGTGCAGGCCTGACACCGGCCAGAGTACCAAGACCCTGTCAGCCACCTGGCTTAGAGGAAAAGGGAGAAAAAAAAGAAAGAATGAAAGAAAGAAAGACAGAAGGAGTGAAAGAAAGAAAGAAAGAAAGAAAGAAAGAAAGAAAGAAAGAAAGAAAGAAAAGAAAAAGTTATAAAATTTAAAAATTATGAAAAATTAAAAATTAATGACAAAAGGAAAAATAAAAAGAAAGAAATAAAGAAGAGAGCAACCAAACCAAAAAACAAATCCACCAATAATAACAAATACTAAAAACTATACTAAAAAAAAACATATGGACAGACAGAACCCTAGGACAAATGGTAAAAGCAAAGCTATACAGATACAATTGCACAAAGAAGCACACACATAAACACTCACAAAAAGAGAAAAAGGAATATATATATATTTGAAAAAAGGAAGAGAGCAACCAAATCTGTAAACAAATCTACAAATGATAATAAACTCTAAATACTAAACTAAGATAAACATAAAACCAGAAACAAATTAGATTCAGAAAGCAAACCACAAGTCTACAGTTGCTCCCAAAGTCCACTGCCTCAGTTTTTGGATGATTTGTTGTCTATTCAGGTATTCCAGAGATGCAGAGTACATCAAGTTGGTTGTGGAGATTTAATCTGCTGCTCCTGAGGATTCTGGGAGAAATTTCCCTTTCTCTTCATTGTTCACCAAGCTCCTGGGTTTCAGCTTTGGATTGGCCCTGCCTCTGCATGTAGGTCACCTGAGGCATGTGTTGCTGCCCAGAGAGGCCAGGGTTAAAGGAGCAGCTGATAAGGGGGCTCTGGCTCACTCAGGCCTGGGAGAGGGAGGGGTATGGAATGTGGGGTGAGCCTGCCACAGCAGAGGCTGTTGTGACATTGCAACTCCCTGTGGTATGTCATGTGTTCCCCCGGTGAAGTTGTCCTTAGATTACGGGACCCTGGCAGTGGCAGGCTGCACAGGCTCCTGGGAGGAGAAGTGTGGATAGTCACCTGTGCTCGCACACAGGCTTCTTGGTGGCTGCAGCAGTAGCCTTAGCATTTCATACCCATCTCTGGTGTCTGCACTGATAGCTATGGCTCACGTCCTTCTCTGGACCTCATTTAGGTGGTGCTCTGAATCCTCTCTACTCACGCACCCCAAAACAATGGTCTCTTGCCTCTTAGGCAGTTCCAGACCTTTTTCTGGACTCCCTCCCAGCTAGCTGTTGTGCACTAGCCCCCTTCAGGCTGTGTTCACGCAGCCAACCCCAGTCCTCTCCCTGGGATCTAACCTCCGAAGCTGGAGCCTCAGCTCCCAGACCACGCCTGCCCTGGTGGGTGAGCAGACAAGCCTCTCAGGCTGGTGAGTGCTGGTCGGTACCAATCCTCTGTTCCAGAATCTCTCCACTTTTCCCTCTGCACCCCTTTTGCTGTGCTCTCCTCTGTGGCTCCAAAGCTTCCCCCCATTCACTCCCTGTCTCTGCCAATAAAGGGTCTTCCCAGTGTGTGGAAACTTTTTCTCCTTCACAGCTCCCTCCCAGAAATTCAGGTCCAGTCTCTATTCTTTTGTCTCTGTTTTTTCTTTTGCTCTACCCAGGTACGTGGGGAGTTTCTTGCCTTTTGGGAAGTCTGAGGTCTTCTGCCAGCATTCAGTAGGTGTTTTGTAGGAGTTGTTCCACAAGTAGATGTATTTCTGATGTATTTGTGGGGAGGAAGGTGATCTCCACATCTCACTCCTCCGCCATCTTGAAGGTCTCTCAAAATGTATTATTAAAGTTAACTTCACTTGTTTCTTTCAGTTTTCAATGTGGTTAAGAGAAAATTTAAAACTATATATGTGACTTGTTTATACTTGTATTGAACAGTGCAGCACTATACCAGACCTAAGCCAGAGTTCCATGTTAACATGAGATTCTACTCTACAAAGACTACAAGGAGTCATTGGTAATTTCTAAACTGCTTCCTTAACTGACATAATGATGGTGCAGTATGAAGTTGAACTTCTATAAGTGCTTACAAGTTTCAGAAACTGTCAAGCAGGAGAGACTGTGGTAAATACCCCAAGCTTTTGGTTGAAAATCCGATGTCTATATCCTAGGGGTTTGAATGAACTAGACATTAGGCTTGTCAGGGCCTGAAGACAAGATTCAAGTTTCCTCAGTCCTTGATTCTTTGGTTGGATCAAGGTGATCCAGAAATGCTAGTGATCCTTTTAGCTCCATGAGAAGTAAGGTCTTCTCTGCAGGAAAATCTCAACATCTAGAGATTGCAATTACTGCTACAATTTTCCATATACAATGACTGTAACTCAATCAGAAATATTCAGACACTTGAGCAGAGACAACCTGACCAAGAAAAAAAAAGGGCAATAGAAAGAGATCTGCAGAAGATCCAGGTAATGATGCTATCAAGCATGGGACATTAAAATAAATATAACTAATATGAATGAGGCATTAAAAGACAGAATTGAATGCTTTGGCAGAATACAAAAAATGTTAAACATAGGATAGCAATACTAGAAATAAAAATATTATATATAGTAACTGAAACTGAGAACTCAGTGTGTGGCTTTAACAGAAATTAGACACATTTAAACTGAGAACTAGTGAAGTGGAAGGGGAATTTTCTTGTTGGACATTGTCAGAAAATGAAGTCAGTACTGGAAGTTTTTTTTTTTTTTTTAACTGGAAGTTTTATCCCCACATATATTCACAGCCTCATGATATGTCTTCTCTTCTCTGTGCTATCCAGAAAATTTATATTTTTTCCACAAAATAGGTCATGTACATTTATGTTGCATTTTTACTAAGTAGTCAATAGGATTTTTACTATTATGAATGTGAAGGAATATCCATGTTATATTTTAGTATATTAGAAATTTATTGATTTTTTATGTTCATCTTTTATCTAGTCATATTAGTAAATTATTCTCAGAGGTATTCAATTGACCCTCTTAAATCGTTAAAGTATAATACTGGCTGTAAATCATGATCTTTTGTCTCATTCTTTCCAATGATAAATTGGGAGATTGGGGTTGACTTATACATGCTACTATATATAAAATAGATAACTAATAAGGACCTACTGTAAGGCACAGGGAACTCTACTCAATACTCTGTAATGCACTATATGGGAAAAGAATCTAAAAAAGAGTGAAACTGATTCACTTTACTCTACACCTGAAACAAGTACAACATTGTAAATCAACTCTACCCCAATTAAAAAAATAAATAAATGTACAAATATGTCCCCCATTCTAGGCTAAATAATAATAATATAATATATATAATATAAATATTAATTTATATATTATATATATAATCTGTTCATTTGTTGATAAATATTTAGGTTGTTTCTATATTGTGAATAATGCTGAAACATTCACATATGCACATATGTGAATGTGCATATGCACATATCTCTTCAACATCCTGTTTTAATTTCCTTAGGATACATACCCAGAAGAGGGATTGCTAGATCTTATGGTAGTTCTATTTTTAATTTTTTGAGAAATCTCCACATTGCTTTTCACAGTGGCTACACCAATTTACATTCCCACTAATAGCACATAAGTGTTCCTTTTTCTCCACATCCTTGTCAACACTTACCTCATCTTTTTGACAATAGCCATTCTAGCAAGTGTGAGGTAATACCACATTGTGGTTTTGATTTGCATTCCCCTGATAATTACTGATGTCAAGCACCTTTTCATGTACCTGTTGGCCATTTGTATGTGACTTTTTGAAAAATGTCTATTCAGTTTTCCTGCCCATTATTAAGTCAGATTGTTTGTTTTTTTTGTTTGTTTGTTTGGTTGGTTTTGCTATTGAGTTGTATGAGTTCTTTATATATTTTGGATAATAACCCCTCTCAGATATATGATTTGCAAATATTTTTTTCTCATTCTGTAGGTAGCCCCCTCATTTTGTTGATTGTTTCTCTTGCTGTGCAGAACCTTTTCAGTTTGGTGTAGTCCCACTTATTAATCTTTTCTGCTTTTGTTATCATAGCTGAAAAATTGTTGGATGACCAATGTCAAATGGGTTTTTCTCTTATGTTTTCTTCTCAGAGTTTTATGGTTTCAATTCTCATGTTTAAGTCTTTAATCTATTTTGAGTTAATTTTTGTAAATGGTGCAAAGTAGGGGTCCAATTTTATTCTTCTGCATGTGGTTATCTAGTTTCCCCAATGTTATTTACTGAAGATACTATCTTTTCCTCATTGAGTATTCTGGGCTTCCTTGTCAAATATCAGTTGACTATATATTCATGGGCTCACTTCTGGGCTTTTAATTCTGTTCCATTTGTCCATGTGTATATTTTTATGCTAGTATCATATTGTTTTGATTACTATAGCTTTGTAGCAATGTTTGAGATGAGGAAGTATGGTACTTCTAGACTTTCCTTTGTCAGGATTGTCCTGGAGATTCAGGGTCTTTTGTGGCTTCATACAAATCCTAAAATTGCTCTATTTCTGCTAACAATGTCATTGGAATTTTGATAAGGTTGCATTGAATCTATTGAGAGCTTTGAGTAATATGGACATTTTAACAATATTAATTCTTTCAATCAGTAAGTATGAAACATCTTTCCATTTTTTGTGTCATCTTCAATTTCTTTCATCAAAGTCTTGAAGTATTCAGTGTACAGATATTTCACTTTCTTTGTTAAATTTACCCCCAATTTTATTGTTTTTGCTGCTATTGTAAATGTTTTTCTTTTTTTTTACTCCTTTTCCAGATTGTTCATTGTTAGTTTACAGCAATAGGACTGAATTTTGCATTTTGATTTTTGTATCCTGAACCTTACTGAACTCATTGATTAGTCCCAACAGTCCTTTGGTGGAGTCTCTCAGACTTTCTCTTTATAAGGCCATATCATCTGCAGATGAAGACAGTTTTACTTTTTCCTTTTGATTTGGATTCCTTTAATTTCTCTTTCTCTGTATGATTGCACTGGCTAGGACTTCCAGCACTATGCTGAATAGAAGTGGTGAGAGTGGGCACCTTTGTATTGTTCCTGACATTAGAGGGAAACATTTCAACTTTTCACCACTGAGTATGATGCTACCTGTTTTCCTGTCATATATGGCCCTCTTTATATTGAGGTACACTCCTTCCATACCCAACCCATTGAGAATTTTTATCATGAAAGAATGTTGTATTTTGTCAAATTCTTTTTCTACATCTGTTGAGATGGTTATATGATTTTTATCTTTCATTCTATTATTGTGATGTATTACATTTATTGATTTGTGTATGTTGAACCAGGCTTGCAGCCCAGGAAAAAAATCCCACTTGATTCTGATACATGATTCTTCTAATGTGTTGTTGAATTAGGTTTGCTAGTATTTTGTTGAGAATACATCTATATTAATCAGGGATATTGACCTGTAGTTTTCTTTTCCTATGGTGTTCCTACCTGGCTCAGGTAGCAGGGCAATGCACATCTCACAAAGTGAGCTTGGGAGTCTTCCCTCCTCTTAAATTTTTGGGAAAAGTTTGAGAAGAATTGGTGTTATTTCTTGAAATGTTTGGTAGAATCCATATTCTGTGTTATTTTGTTTGATAATTTGTTTATACCATAACTATAGCTGGTAAATTTTATCCATTTCCTTCTTGGTGTTTATTAAGATGTTACTATCTCTTAGTATAGTGAATTTTTTAAATACAATTCCTAATGATGAGACACTTTCAATTCCCAGAATAAGCCCTTTTGGTTATGACGTATGAATGTTTCACTGTGTTGCCATTTGCTGTTGTTGTTATTGTTGTTACATCTAGTTTAGGATTTTTGCATATATCTTAAGAAGTAGAGTTTGCCTATATAGTTTGTTCTTGTGTACTATCCTTATCTACTTTTAGCATTCAAGTTACAATAGCCTCATAGAATAATGAACTTGGAATTTTTTCTCTGTCTCTATCTCTATATGTATATGTATATATAATTTATATAATTAAATTAAATATTAATTATATAAAGTAATATTTGATAATCAAATGTTAATTAAATAAATTAATTATTTTAAAATAATATATGTAATAATATCATACACAAATAATATATTTAAATTTATAATAATATAATATG
The DNA here is from genome assembly GCF_000442215.2 of Lipotes vexillifer. Lineage (NCBI taxonomy): Eukaryota > Metazoa > Chordata > Mammalia > Artiodactyla > Lipotidae > Lipotes > Lipotes vexillifer. The sequence goes on from NW_006769482.1 coordinate 2,214,631, forward strand.
TATAAGAAGTATCTGTTCCTTAGAAATTTGGAAGAGGACTTCCCTGGTGGTGCAGTGGTTAAGAATCCATCTGCCAATGCAGGGGACATGGGTTATAGCCCTAATCCGGGAAGATCCCACATGCTGCCGAGCAACTAAGCCCATGAGCCACGCCCGTGCACCACAACTTACTGAGTCTGCACTCTAGAGCCCACGCGCCACAACTACTGAGCCCACGTGTCACAACTACAGAAGCCCTCATGCCTAGAGCCCGTGCTCCACAACAAGAGAAGCCACCACCGCAATGAGAAGCCCACGCACTGCAACGAAGAGCAGCCCCTGCTTGCTACAACTAGAGAAAGCCCTCATGCAGCAGTGAAGACCCAACACAGCAGCGGTACAGAGCAAAAGGGGAAAACCCCAAAGCTCCCTTTCTACTTTAACCTCATAATGTAGAGCCTGGCTGCCTCCCCTTTGTGACAATATCAGAAGCTCCACACCAGCAGATCCTGTCATCTCTGTGGGGATTCCCACAGTTTCTTTTCAGTTTGGGTGTTTCCCTCTATAGGGAGGGAGCCCACAGGCAGGCTAGTTTAGAGGCTTGTCACAAAAACTTTCCTATGATAACCTTTAGCTTTATAGAAGTGACTCTGAATGATAAAATGGTGGAATTAGAATTGCAAGCAATTCTAAAAGCCAATAAAACACCAAGATCCTACCCTTAATGGAAGTGGCAGGCTTAATCTGCTTACTTTAAAGGAAAGAGCTGTTTTGTTCTTAGCAGATGGCAAAATTCTTTCTTAATGTGCTGTGATTAAAATTTATTGCTCACAAGAAATCAAGATCTAAAACATTGATACAAATTGTCTTCTTTTACAAGGTGGAGAGTGTGTTCTTTGAGTTGTGTGGATTCTGTTGCTTTGTATATAATTGCTGATGTGACTCAAGGAGAAAGTGGGACCGCCTCTCGCATAGAGAAGTGAATATGGTACATGCACGAAAGCTGCTGCTTTAAGAAAGTCCTTGTGGATGTCAGGGCTGAGGGGGGCTAACATAAGCTGTAGACTGAGAAGGGATTAAACATCAAATGCCTTACTTGCAATGACGATTATAGTAGTCCCAATTTTAGAGGATGGTTTTCAGCATTACATTACTATGTAAATTTTACATACTGACATGTAAAATTATCAGTATGTCTGTTCCACATTTTCATTCTCTTCAGATGTTATGTTTTATCTTTGCCTGTGCATTGATTTTTTTTTTTTTCACCTTCAGGCAAACACTACTGTCAGATAACAAAGAAAAAGAAAAGCCAGACACTGTCTGGGTCAACCATATTAAGCTCGAGACTTGCAGGATGGAGATGGTTGTGACATATAGTGGAGAGCCATAAGCATCAAGAAACCACAGCCAACCACTTCTCACCCCACTGTGAAATGCTTAGCTGTGGGTAACAGCCCAATACATGTTAACTATTATTGCCGTGTTACTGTTATTTTCATGAATATTTGCTAACATATAATGTCTGTGTCTCTTCTATAACAGCCCTAACAAGTTATGACCTGTAATTTTGGGAGGTGTGTTAACCATCTAGTTTCAGAATAGCAAGCCACATAGTTATCTCTGTGTCCTTGCAGACGAAGGCTAACAATTTTTAAGGATTTTGATTCCCCAAAGCAAATTCCTAATGCCAACAAATAAAGGAAACAATCACTTAGAAATTTAGAAATAGAGTTTATCTTTTTCATTTAATTAAGAGAAAAATTAATTACAGGTTCTAGTACCAAAAGATAAACAGCCAATGTATTTTATCTAATATATAGATGTAGGGCTTCCCTGGTGGTGCAGTTATTGGGAGTCCGCCTGTCGACGCAGGGGACACGAGTTCGTGCCCCGGTCCGGGAGGATCCCACGTGCCACAGGGCTGCTGAGCCCATGAGCCATGGCCGCTGGGCCTGTGCGTCCAGAGCCTGTGCTCTGCAATGGGAGAGGCCACGGCGGTGAGAGGCCCGCGTACCACAAAAAAAAAAAGAAAAGGTAATATATATAGATGTACATGAATTAACATTCAAATAATTAAAAATGAAATTAGTCCAATAAGGTAAACTTTATTTTTATCCTACTTCTTAGTTCTTACAACTTAGTTTTAATTCACTGTTTGAATATGCTTGAGAGCAGGCTCATTAAGGTACTGGTTAAAAGAAGAATTTTCTTATTTGTACTGGAAATACTTCTATGACTTTACTATTAGCTTAGAAACCCATGGTTACTGCATTAGAGAGGCTACTATATGCTGCTTTCTTCCCAGGGTCTTAACAATCCACGGGTCTCCTAACTGAGGCTTTATGGCATTTCCAAAACATCTCAGTTCCCTGGAGCCGCCATAAAAAATTACTACAAACTTGGAGGCTTAAAGCAACATAAATTTATTCCCTCACAAGCTCTGAAGGCCACAAGTCCTAAGTCAATATATTAGCAGAGCTGGGCTTCCTCCAGAAGTTCTAGGGGAAATTCTGTCCCTTACTCTTCTAGCTTCCGGTATTTGTCAGATTTCTTGGCTTGGTACCACACCACTCCAATTTCTGCTTCCTTCTTATTGCCTTCTCATCTGTGTATATATAAGGGCAATTGCCATTGAAATTAGGGCCCACCTGTTTCATTGAGGTTGCTTTTCTCATATCAAGATTCTTAACTTATTGTTAGTACTAGACCTGCTCTACAAGAAAGGTTACGTGAGACCTTCGGGTTGAAATGAATGGGGAGTTATTGTTTAATGGGTACAGAGTTTCTATTTCAAATGATGAACAAATTCTGGAAATGATAGTGGTGATGATGGTTGCACAAAAATGTGAATATACTTAATGTCACTGAAATTGTACAGTTGACAGTTAAAATGGTAAATTTTACATTATGTATATTTTACCACAATAAAAAAGAAAAAAGGAAAAAAAAGATTCTTAACTTAATTACGTCTGCAAAGACCCTCTTTCCAAATAAGCTAACATTCACAGGTTCCAGGGACTAGGATGTATACTTATGTTTCTGAAGACTACTGTTCAACTCAGCCCTATAGTTCACCCACTGCCCCCTCCCAAATTAATATCTGTCCTACATGAAAAATACGTTCACCTCATCATGACCTCCCCCAAAGTATTAACTCTAAGTCTAAAATCTTATCTAAATATCATCAGATCAATAGTCCCAGATCTCATAATCTAATCATGTAAATCAGGGATGGGTTTGGCTCTGGCTGCAGCAAAATTTCTCTCCATCTGTTGACCTGTTAAACTAGTAAACAAAATACAATGATGAGACAGCCATAGTATAACAGTTTATAGACATTCCTATTCCAAAAGAGAGAAAATGGAAAGCAGAACTAAGTCTCTAATCCCAAGTAATACCACAATGCATAAGGGAAAATTCCATTAGTTTTTAATGCCTGGAAATAATGCTCTGTTACTTGATGATCTGTTCTCTGTAACCACAGCTCCATCCTTTGTGTCTAAGACTCTGCTCTCAGAGTCATCTTCCTTTTCTTGAAGAATAGCAAGCACATGTTTGCAGCTGAGTAGCTCTATCTGTTTGTTTCCCACCAGTAGAATTCCAGAAGTCCAACAACCTTCTCTCATTTTATCCTCTTTATGTCCCGTTCACTATAAGCTGGCAGTTTTTCTGCTTATATAACATTGTCAAAAAACCTTGTGGTTTTCCCATGTATGTCTTGGAAACGCACACCATTACACAAGTCTTCCACAAATCTTCCCTGAATAATACTACCTCAATTCCTGGCTCTGCTGATATGACTGAGTAGATAGACAAGACACACATAATTCTTTCAGCAAAAGATTGTCCACGTGCACCCTTGGACTTCTCTCTAGAGCACACTTTCTGAACAGTGAATCTCCTAATATCAGCATCTTTTGCAAATTTCTCAAATGATCCTTTTATTCTTTATTCCTTTTCCCCAACAGTTTTCCCTCAATGTATCACTTTCCTCTTGCATTTTACTATAAATGGCAAAGAAAAAAACAGATCACACCTTCAATACTTTACTTAAAATATCTTCAGCTAAATATTCAAGTTCATTTCTTAAAAGTTCTGCTTTCTATCCAACATCAGGACACAACTCAGCTAAATCCTCTGTACTATATCACAAGGACATAATGATATCCTCCAGTTTCCAATAGCATGTTCTTCATTTCCTTCGAAGTCTTCATGAATAGCACATTTAGTGTTCATATTTTTACCAGCATTATGTTTATGACCACATATGCATTCTCTAAGATGATAGACACTTTCTCTATTGTGTTCCTCACTTTCTCCTGAGCCCTCACTTACAGAGTCTTAGCACCCATTCTTCTATCAACAGTCTGCAAGAAAATCTAGGCTTTTTCTAGCATGCACCTCAAAATTAAACTGGTGATTGTTTTAGTACATATGGTGCTTAACAAACTTTTTATAATTGCATCTCAGTTGTTTCATATTGCGTGTGTTCTCTAATTCATTTGATGAGTCCCCTTAGGATAGACGTCCAGGTTGTTTAAAAATTCTGCTACTGTAAAAAATCTATAGTAAATACTTTTGTACAAATAACTAAGGGCTAAAATCCCATAAATGGAAATGCTGTGAGATTTTTATAGATACTGTGAAATTCACTTTACAAGGTGACTTGGCTAGACCAATTTATTTTCCCATCAGTAGTGAGAGGATTTATTTCATCCTAACCTTGCCATCTTGCTGAGAAATAAATTTCAGATTTTTGCCAATCTAACAGGTGCAATTTTAGTTTGCATTCTTTCATTATGAGATTATGATATCTTTTAAATGATCTAAATTTTAATTTAATGAGGTAGAAATTTAAAATCTTTCAATTTATGGGTTTGTTATACTTTAGCCTTATTTAAAATCTTTCCCATTCCCAAAGTGATAAAGATAACTTCTTATACCATCATCTAATGAATTATAATTTTGCCTTTTATAATTGTTTGTAATTATTTTGCTTTTAAATCGACCATTGAGGTTCCTCCCAATGTCCTCAACTCTTCAAACAAGTGCTCTTACTAAAAAACGAAGAACCTTAAATAAGTTTATTTTCTCTGGACACATTTCTTCAACTGCTGCAATGAAACAGTATAATTAACTAAACATCAGTAAATGGCTTTGTTGTTTGGTTAGCAAATGAACCACTTGGAAACATTTTGGTTGTAATCATGTCTATCTCTTGACAGATGATAGATAATAGATGATAGATAGATAGATAGATAGATAGATAGGTAAATACATAGAGATAAAAAATTTTGCGAGAAATTCTGCTGTGATAAGGTATCCCATTTCAAATTTTCTAATTTTTCTGTGTATAGCTGAGGCTGTGGTGATGAGTGCTTAGTCTGGTAATGTAGATGTATACTGTATTCTTTAGCACACTTACAGTGTCATCGCATAATGAAGACATGCTTTACCATCTAATCTGATAATAATTCACTCTCCCCTGTGTCTTGAAAACTTGATATTCCCTAACCACTTTTCTCCTCCTCTCTTGATTGATATGATGAAGTGCAGTGAGATTAAATAAATAACATTTTGCAGTGCAGCAGTACAAGTGATACTGGGAAAGCCAATGAATTACGATGGCATCCTTGCAATCTGTAGTGCAACGGAGTGCAAAGCAAGGAGAACACATAGCTGATCATATCACCACTAGTTCAGTTTGTAGTTATCGTGTGAAAGCAGCCACTGACAGTACATGCAGGGATAAATATGGCTGCTTTCCAATAAAACTTGATTTATGGACACCAAAATGTGAATTTCACAGAATTTTCACAGGTCATGAAATGGTATTCTTCTTTTGATTAAAAAAATTTTGAAAATTTAAAAGCCATTCTTGGCTGGGAGGGGTGCAAAAGCAGGCAATGGGCTGTAGTTTGCCTATGTCTACTTTAGAGAGACAGATTTTACTTCCGGAGATTTGAATGATTATGTTACTAAGTATATATATTTATACTTATTCTATTAAATTGAAACTAGACTAATTCCTGGACAAAAACTTACTGAGTGTCTGTCATGTGTCAGGAGATATTGCAATGAGTAAAGCAGAGTAGAGGGCTGCCTTCAGGAGGTTTTTGGTCTACTGTTCAGAGGAATTGATCTATTGATATACATTAATTTCCAGGAAATAAAAGACCTATTTTTAAACTTTCACTGAAATTAGTGGGAAGATAGACAAATAATGTATCGATTGCAAAATGATGTAAGGATTGGGATAGAGGTAAGCACTAGATCCTATATGAGCACATGAGAAAAATCCTGACAGAATAAGATGATACAAGAACCATGAAGATGTTCTGAGAAGAGGCAAATATTGAATATTGCAGTATAAGAAATATTTGTTAAAAAGTAGAGGGAGGAGAATGGTAGGAGTTGGCATATGTAAAGGGAGATAAACAAAACTGTCAACAACATCAACCTGAACATTGGATTTTAGAATGCATTTTCATATGGTAATCCTTAGGGTCAAATGCAATTTAAGTCAGAACCCTAATCTCTTGTTAGGTTTCTGTGGCAGGGAGATAGGGCAGCCCTGAACAAAAATAATTTTAGTCCATACAGTAGAATAAATATCTGAGATATTTACTAAGAAGAATAGAAAAGAATGTGCGTGTGTTGCTGTGGGGAGGTTGTGATTATCTTAAACACCATCTTGCCCTCCTGCTGGTTTATAGTCTTAATAAGCTACCTCATTGCTGACAGATGCTAACAGAGGGTAATTCAAATTTCAGAGCAAATATTGAAGACATTGTTTATAGAAAGTACAGTTGTAATTGTACTTAACTTACTTTTAGAATAGCTTTCAGACTAGTATATTGAACATCATTTTTCATATATAGGTTTGTTCTTATTGCAGGGAAACATTCATAAACAATCAAATTATTTGCAAACTTAGGCCACCACACAGTTTTAGTTAATCTGTAGGGGGCATAGGATTTGCCAAGAGTTGATATTGATGTCAGTAACGTGTTCAAGTTTTCTCCACTATGCAATTTGAGACATCCTTCCAAAATGAATCTATGCATTTGCTGTTAACCAGGGTAAACTGATGGAGGACTATAATTCCTTGGTTTAATTACTGTGAGTGAAAAACTGATAAAATAGCGTATGTCTTGAAGAATATTTGGGAAAATGTCCTCCAAATTCTATTTTCAGAATGGCTAAAATATTGATGAAGGCAAGTAAGCCCCAATAAGGGAGTTTTAAATTATAAATTCATGTGTTAGGAGGCAATGGACAATATTCAAGAAGGCCACCAATTTTTCAAAAGAGGTATATTTGAAGGGTGAACTCTAAATCCAGGTATTCACCTTTTTTACCTAATTCCAGTTTCAAGCTAAAAGTGATTGGATCCTCTCCAATTTACATATGTAGATTGATCTATCTATCATCTATCTATCTATCTATCTATCTATCTATCTATCTATCTATCTATATCTATCATCTATCCTGGTTAGAAAGGCCATAAGCCAATGGGAATGCAGCCAACACAAATGATTTGTAGCTGTGGTGGGCTGTAGAAAACTGTTGCTCTCATATTTGGAAGGGCTATTTTGTACAGTGCACTGTGCTTCTGGAGGGCTTTCCTGGCCCTTGGCATCCTGAGTCTGGGGCTTACTTCCATTAGATGGGCAGTATATAGTGCCTTGTATGGGGCTCACACTGCTGTTGGCTGTCTGAGGCTGAGATACAAGATTTAATAACAGGGCTGGGTGATCTGACCTTAGTATTTTTGTTCCCAATGTCTCAAGAAGTTTTTGCATGTGTTGTGTTTACTAACTCCAAGTTTATTTTGCCCAGATATTTTCCCTCTTTTCAATCCATCTGTGTTTTATGAACAATTAAATCCATGAATGGTTTTGGTTTGTTTCTCCTTAAATTTGTCAAAATGTGGTTTTGCTGACTGAGCAGTGTTTGATGTCAGAGAATGCCCTTGAGACCCTTGGTAATAATAATTCACGTTGTGATGAGGGTAAAACAGGTCACTAAGAAAGTGTCTTTTGAGTTTGCCCTGATTTCAGTCAAGTTGCCGTGCTGCTTTGCACAGAGCACTTTTCAGTTCAACAGCCAGGCTGGGCCCCATCACACATTTTAGCTGGACTCCTGTGTTTCACATCTGTTCACCCCACTGAAGTCCTTCCAGCCCTTATGGCACTGGGTGGCAGCACAACCCAGCAGGACATGCCTTTGGGGGCTTATCCACGTGGAGCCTTTGGGAAGGGAGGTTGGTTATCAGAGAGTAAAGGCTTTTACTGCCTATCCTGGGAAGAGAGGCCTAATTAATTTTCACCTGAATTAGTTACACAGATATTCTTATTGTAGTCTGCTATAATTAGAGAACTGTCTCTTGACTTGGAAAAGAAAGGAGGGCATAGCTGATCTTTTAGATTTGAGCCACATTCTTTGAAACTAGAGGTCTGACATTGCTCACAATGAAGTCAGTCTTGGTATATTGTCAGACCAATAAATTGACCTACTGGATCAAAACATGCATTTCCATTTTATGAAATGGATGACTGTGGCATCATCTGGAAACATTTTATAAACAGTCAACTTTTATCAAGGGCTTACTGAAAAATTTTAAGTGGAAAGAACACTTGAAATAATCTCATCTCCATTTTACATTTGTGTATGAGCTAGTTCAGGTAGAATGGTGCTAGATAGACTCCATAACACTCAACGGTTTTCTACTTCTAATGTTATGGAGTCAGGTCACTACTCCTGAAATTGTATCTGAGATAATAGGATAAAAGCTCTCGACATTACTATTGTTCAAATTCCTTGGTTAATATGTGAGAAAGTGAGAGCAGAGAGGTCCAGGTGTTTATCCAGATGCAGTCTGTAGTACAGTTAGGAATATTACCAGATCTCTTGGTTACTGGTCCTGGGTTTCTTCCATTGCAGGCATTGATGTTAATGTCTGTGTCACACTCTACACACACACACACACACACACAAACATACATTACAAATCTCTTTGGAAGGAAGAAGAAAGAGGGAAACTTGCTAAATCCTAGAATCATCAGTGTGTCTCTTTGAAGGTCATAAAAGCCATTCTTCCCCTGCCCCCAACACTATCTGCCCTCCCTTGCCCCCACAAGGTCATTCTACAAGGTCATTTCTACATAAAATTTATGTAGATAAAACTGGTGGTCAGCCTTAAAAATGATTATATTGACTGCACTGGAGTAAAATAGCAGAAGTCCTCAGTTGTGGTTTTGTTTTCCATCTTGATAAGTGAGAGCATCTCTCTACAAGAAGACAGGGTGCATCTTGATGTGCTCTTCACTTTGTGAAAGAGCATTCTGACTGGTATGCAGTAACTGAATAATGGGTAAATGAAAATGAAGACACCAAGACCAAATTGAAGACCACCACAGCAGTTTCAAGGGTCCAGAACCAGCAAGTTCTGATCTGTAATCAGCTTGAGTTAGCAGGTGTCTCCAGTCTGAGCTGACTCTTTTCAAAGAGATAATCTACGAAATGTGTTTGGGCTGTTGGAATTCACCCGTGGAAGAAGCTGTGATTTAGCCATGATTCGGCTTTTAGGCATGAGTAGTATTCCATTGTATGTTTACATATATGTATATATATATATGTATATATATATATATGTATATAGCACATCTTCTTTATCCATTCATTTGTTGATGGACACTTAGATTGCTTCCATATCTTGGCAATTACAAATAATTGTAAATAATTCTGCTATGAACACTGGGGTGCATGTATGTTTTTGAGTTAGTGTTTTCATTTTTTTCAGATACATACCCAGGAGTGGAATTGCTGGATCATATGGTCGTTCTATTTTTGTTTTTTTAAAAATCTCCATACTCTTTTCCACAGTGGCTCCACCAATTTAGGTTCCCACCAACAGTGTACAAGTGTTCTTTTTTCTTGTCAGCATTTGTTATTTGTGTTCTTTTTGATGGTACCATTCTGATAAGCATGAGGTGATATCTCATTGTGGTTTTAATTTACATTTCTCTGATGATTAACAATGTGGAGCATCTTTTCATGTGCCTGTTGGCCATCTGCATGTCCTCTTTGGAAAAATGTTTATTCAGGTCTTCTGCCCATTTTCTAATTGGGTTGTTCATTATTTTGATATTAAGTATACATCAACAGATGAATGGAGAAGGAAGAGGTGATACACACACACACACACACACACACACACACACACACAGGAATATTAGCCATAAAAAAGAATGAAATTTTGCCATTTGCAACAACATGAATGGATTTGGAGGGCATTATATTAAGTGACATAAGTCAGACAGAGAAAGACAAGTGCTGTATAATATCACTTATATGTGGAATCTAAAAAGTGAAACTAGTGAATATAACAAAAAAGAAACAGACTCACAGATATAAAGAACAAAGTAGTTTTCCCACTAGTTTGAGGGAACATGGGGACAACATAGGGGTAGGGGGTTAAGTGGTACAGACTATTACCTATAAAATGAGCTACAAGCATATTTTGTACAACACAGGGAATATAGCCAATATTTTATAATATCTATATGTGGAATATAACCTTTAAAAATTGTGAATCACTATGTTGTATACCTGTAATTATATAATATTGTACTCCAATGGTACTTCAACACAAAAAAGTAGTTCCAGAATTGCTAACCACTATTCCTGCGAGAAACAAATTTATCCACTAGAGTAAAGACCTTATGTAGTTTTGTTTGTCTTTGTCTTTTGTGTGTGTGTGTGGAGTGTCTTTTTGCCTTTTTATGTCTTTCTTTTTGATCATATCCAGTCAGATAGATCCTTTTAAAAATGATACCCCCTCATTCATACCCTATTCCCATCTTCTTAACCCTCCTTTACTTTGCTCTATTAGCAGTTACCACATTCAAATACACTATACAAATTTTGTATATTTATTAAAAAGTGTCCATCTCCCTTACCAGGATGGACGCTCCATAAGAGTGCAGAACCTTGTAGGTTTTATTCACTGTTGTGGCCCAGCACCTAGCAGAGTTCTTGGCACACAGAGCTATCAACACATGAAGTGAAGTGAGGACCAGTAACTGAGCCTGGAGATCCATATGAATTCAGATGTCTGTTTCATATAAGTGGGCCCCAAAGAGGATCTCCATACTTCTGTAATCTCGACAAGTGACCAGAATTTGTCTGTTTCCCATGTTTTCAACACATCAGCTTCTTCAAACGAGCATCAGCCACTCCATGGAAGCCTCAGAGAAATCTGCTGACGTCCCTAGCACTGGAATTACCTTAAACATTAGCTCAGTCTGGGCTGCACATTGGAACCTGATGCCCGGGATCGGCTTCCATGGATACCAATCAAATTGGGCTGATGTGGTGTCTAAACATTGAGATTTAAAAAAATTTTGGTAAAATGTACGTAACATAAAATTTACTGTTTTAATCCTTTTAAAGTGGACAGTTCAGTGGCATGAAATACTTTCACATTATTGTGCAACATCTACACCAGCCATCCCCAGAACTTTTTCATCTTGAAAAACTGAAATTCAGTACTATTAAACAACTCATTCCCCTCTTCTCCAGCACCTGGCAATCACCATTCTATTTTCTGTCTCTATGACTTTGAGTACTCTAGCCAGGCACCTCATATAAGTAGAATCTTACATATTTGTCCTTTTGTGGCTGGCTTATTTCACTCAGTGTAATGTCTTCAAGGTTCATCCATGTTGTAGCATGTGTCAGAATTTCCTTCCTTTTTAAGGCCGAATAATATTCCATTGTGTGTATATACCATAGTTTGTTTTTCCGTTTATCTGTCAATGGACATTTGAGTTGTTTCTACCTTTTGATTATTGTAATACTGCTGTGAACATGAGTGTACAAATACCTGGTAGATTTCCTGCTTTCAATTATGTTGGGTAAATATTCAGAAGTGTCAGAAGTGAGATGGCCTAAACGTTGGGATTGTTGGGGAGTCAAGGTCATTGTTCAGTGGAGTGACTGCCATTGTGCTGCACCAGCTGGGCCTGTGTCCCCACATGTGCATTTCCCCTGCAGACTTTCCAGATAGTTTGGATGTACAGCCAAGGTTGTAAACCCATGTGCTTTATCACATTACTAAGAGGAGAGGCTGGCTGGCATTCCAGTGGTCAAAGGCACTCCATTCATAATTGTTGAATGGATGAATTCCAAATGAAGAGTCTTTGAATGTCACTCAAAAAATTCATGTTTCTGGAAAAAATAGAGTTGCAGTTAAAGCTGAAGCTATTTTTATTTATCTTATTTTATTTTATTTTATTTTATATTTTGGCTGCACAGCATACAGGATCTTAGTTCCCTGACCAGTGATTGAACCTGTGTCCCCTGCAGTGGAAGCGTGGAGTCTTAACCACTGGACTGCCAGGGAAGTCCCCAAAGCTGAAGGTATTTTGACAATGGGTTTCTGGAAGTAGACATAATATCAGTGTGCTACTTGCAGCCCTAAAATCAAAGTCTCCTTCCAGCTTTATCATTTTCCATCACAAAGCCTAAGTCAGTTTGCTGCCAATTTAGTCAACATCATACTTTGATGGGGGTGAGAAAAGGTAAAGTGCTGGTTGAAACATATGAATCTAACTCATTCAGATCATTTTCTAAAAATGCTTAATGTATGGGTCTTCCCTGGTGGTGCAGTGGTTGAGAGTCCGCCTGACGATGCAGGGGACACGGTTTCGTGCCCCGGTCCGGGAAGATCCCACATGCCACGGAGTGGCTGGGCCCATGAGCCATGGCCGCTGAGCCTGCACATCCGGAGCCTGTGCTCTACAACAGGAGAGGCCACAGCAGTGAGAGGCCCGCATACTGGAAAAAAAAAAAAAAAACAATGTAAATCTATCACAGTTTGGTGTTTTATTTCCCCCTAAAAGTATTTCTTAGAATACCTTTGTAAAGAAAATGTATTGAGTAAGACCTCATCTTTAGATGAACAAGATATTTCTGTTGAATTCCAAAGGGCCAAAAACAACAAAAAAGGAAAAAAAAAAATAGAGAAAGGAAACAAGACATGCATTGTTCTCATCTGCTGAGACATCTTGTGTCTCCCAGGTTTTGGTGGCAACTATAAGGGGGTGATGCAGAAGTTCTGAAAGTGCCCCGCCTCGGGGAGGAAGTTCTTAGCAGGATTCCCAACACCGCCCTCAAGAGAGTGATTGGCAGCAGTCTGAAAGCACGGCTTGCCCTGAGGTCAGAGGGCATGCTTTTAACCCCCAGAGGCACCTGCCCAGCTGTTCACACCCTGTCACTGTCTTGCCTCTCAGCAGGGCCCCACAGAGGAAGCTAGCAGCTTCCGGGAAGCAGGCCTCCCTCCCAGAATCTCAGGCCAGAACCTTCTAGCTCTTAGGAAAGAGATTTGGGAAATTGCACCATGGGCCAGCAGAGGGTGAGCTGGGAACACGCTTGCTGTCCTGTTGCTCTGAGCTCTTCTGCTCAGAAACCCAATGAGAGGGCTTCCCTGGTGGCACAGTGGTTGAGAGTCCGCCTGCCGATGCGGGGGACACGGTTTCCTGCCCCAGTCCAGGAAGATCCCACATGCCGCGGGAGCTGCTGGGCCCATGGGCCATGGCCGCTGAGCCTGCGCGTCCGGAGCCTGTGCTCCACAACGGGAGAGGCCACAACAGTGAGAGGCCCGCATATAGCAAAAAAAAAAAAAAGAAACCCAATGAGAGAGCAGAGGAGTATCTGAACTGAAAAGAGGAGAGATGGTGGAGAGGTACAGCTCTGGGCAGGGTGTCCACGCTGGATGTCTGCACAATGAAGGGGGGATGCCACATGGTAAATCTATGTGGCTCCTCTCCCTGGGGAGTCAAGGTCATTGTTCAGTGGAGTGACTGCCATTGTGCTGCACCAGCTGGGCCTGTGTCCCCACATGTGCATTTCCCCACAGCAGCCCAGCTGCACAGGGTGGGCAAGCTTGACCTCTGCTGCCAGGGATCAGGTCACTATATTTGCTTTCTCTTCAAATACTAGGACAGGTGCAGCTCTGGCTGGGAACTTCCCTCCTGCCACCTACATGTATACATGCCTCTGTCTCTCTCTGTCTCTCTGTCTCTGTCTCTCTCTGTTCACACACACACTACTCACTACCTCCTCTTGCTCTCTGAGTTTTTGGCTCCTTCTCTAATTACTTGCATGGCAAGAAGAGCCAGCAAGGAGGGTACTCTGCTCTCTTCTTTCTTCACAAGCTGCCATCAGGCCCCGATTTGTCCCTCTAGGGCCCCTGGGCTCCCACTGGCTCTTCCAGGTCTTGCTGGTTGCATGCAAACCCTGCTGGGCCAGGATTTCCCTTCCAGAGAGCAGGGTGGCCATACCACATGCTGAAGTAATGGTCTGTACCCTGTCCCTCTGCTTCATTTGTGGTGACCATTAATGTTGACATTGTGATATTGTGATTTATAATAAAAATATTAATATATATATTTGGTACTTGTCCACGTTTCTGACACCTAAAACTTGCCCCCATCCTAAAGCTCTTAGAATTTCCTAAGTAGTAAGAGTGATAAAGGTGTTTTTTGTTATGTTAGTGAGGTGACTTCTGGAAAGCTCCTAAGGTTAACTGCTGGTTGCCAGGAGAACCAACCATGGGATTAGAGGGTGGGAATTCCCATGCCCCCCTTTAGAAAGTGGAGAGGAGCTAGAAGTTGAATCAATCATAAATGGCCAATGATTTATCAGTCATGCCTATGTAGTGAAGCCTCCATAAAAAGTCAAAAGGACAGGAGCTCTGGGGTGGTGAACACGTGGAGGTGTGGGGAGAGTGACACAGCCGGAGAGGGCATAGAAGCTCTGTGCCCTTTCCCTGTGCCTTGCTCTGTGCACTTCTTCCATCTGGCTGTTCCTAAGTTATATCCTTTTATAATAAACTGATAATCTAGTAAGTAAAATGTTTCTTTGAGTTCTATGAACTGCTCCAGCAAATTAATCAGACCTAAGGAGGAAGTCGTTGGAACCTCTGATCTATTGTCCCAAAGTTCAAATGACAACGTGGATTTGGTGATTGGCATGTGAAGTGTGGAGGTGGTGGGAGAGTCTTGCAGGATTGAGCCCTTCACCTGTGTGACCTGATGCTATCTCCAGGTAGATAGTGTCAGAACTGAGTTGCTTGGCAGTGTGGGAACCCCCCAACCCCTCCTCCACACACACACACACACACACACACACACACACACACACACACACACTAGAATTGGGTGCAGAGCCCTTTTAGATATCCAGATGATTGATGGTGCCCACCTTATTCTTCTGAGAGACAGATGAAGGGACAAAGGAGGAAGGAGGAAAGCGATGAATACATATTGATCAGCTTATACAATGTTTTCCAATTTTTGGTCTACAATTCTGAGTAAGAAATTATATTTCACATTGTACTTCATGAGTGTGATAGATACAACTGAAATAAAAGTTTCATGAAAAAGCTTACTCTTACTATGTATGATAAAGAAAAATATAACAAAGATTAATGTCAAGTATGACTTTGAGAAGATTTAAGTGCAAGTTCCCAATAAATCATTTAGAATCAACAATGACGCAAATCATTTAGAATCATGACTTACTGAATTGATTATCCTTCCCTCTAATGGGTGGCAACCCACATTTCCAAATCACTGGCATAATCACGTACCAGATGCTAGATGCCGGGTACGGCTCATTTAACACCCACAAAACGTATCTGAGGAAGATATTAATAGCTCCATTTTGCCAATGAAGAAACTGAAAGCTCAGTCAGCATAAGTGACTTGGAGAAATTCTTTGCCTAATAAAAGCCCATTCTTGTTCCACTCTCTCGGCTTTGCTGGCAGGAGTGAGCACCTGCCCTGCTGCAGGTGGCAGGAGCTTCCTGGATCTGGGTCTGCACAGGGTCTCTGCTGGCAGTAGTCACTCCTCCAAAGTCTGGACTCAAGAATGCTGTGCAGTCTTGTAGCAGCAACCTCTCCATATCTAAGCTGGGAGAATCACTGATGGAAACACCACTAATCCAAGCATCTGTCAAGAGCTTCTTCAGTAGCTGCTTTGGTTTGGGTTTTTTTTTGTTTTTTTTTTGTTGCTTTGCTTTGCTTTTTAAAGGGCAAGGGCCACAGCACTGCAGGCTTCATCCTGTTGTTTCAAATGGAATATTCCCAAATTCAAGACTGGGCAGACATTAGTCCTTCATTTCTCTGAAGAATCTGCTCTTTCCAGGGTCTGGCAGGAGCAGGCCCTGACCCCAGGCACTGCATCTTGCTCCTGGAAGAG
>NW_006769482.1:2231298-2257825 GCF_000442215.2 Lipotes vexillifer
AGCGTGTAAAGTAAACCTACACACAGGTGCTCTTTGCCTGGGATTTCAGCTTTTTAATCAGAAACCAAGTTTAACAAGTGAAGCTAAAATTATATGAGTCCCTCCTTTCTTTTTCTATTCCTTCCCAAACTATCTGTTCGGATCCCAGCTGCTGCTGTTGCTGCTGGTCCGGGGACCCCGCTTTGAGAACCACAGATGTAGTTAGTGTTCCCCACATGAGGCATCTCCAGACTGATCTGAAGTTTAGCTGGGGCTCTTTGGGCTCCAGGGGAAGGGGGAGTTTGGGTAAAAAGATCACTGTGGTCAAGGTCAGCCTGCGCTGAAATGTGTTTGAAGCTGCTATCTAATATCTCTTTCCTTTTCCAAAGCCTGATCCCGCTCCCAGGAGCGGGATGCTGGTGATTGGCAGGTCCCCGGAGTACACCCCCAAACCTGCTGATGTCCATCCCATCTGTCAGAGCATATGCTCTGAAACACACAGGCCTCCCACCAGGAGCTCATTACTTACAAATCACTAAGCCAGCAGCCGAAAATGTCTCCTCTTGGCCTCCGCTCTGTCTCTGCAGCTAGTGCATTTCTAACAGGTGCTACCAACACCCCCGAGGTCCTTCTCCACCTCCAAGCCAGTACCTGTGAGTGCTCACAGAGATGTCTGCGCAGAAAGGCTCTGCTGGTCTTAGTCAACTCCTAGGAAAATTTGCACTTATACTTGTTTATGTGGTAATTGTTTGTTACAGTGAGGACTGCACCCTGTGCAAGGTCAGTGTTCTCTTTTAGTGTCAAACATTGAACCAAGATGTCTTCAAATCGAGCCTAATCTGCAAGTGCCCTCTGAGTACATTGGATATGCACAGCCCGCCCTGGGGTCTGTGACCTGAGAAGCCCCAGTCTCCGCAATCTTCCTGATCCAGAGGGCACTCGGGAGCATCTCTGAAGAATGCTGTTGTGCACGCAGCAGCTGTGTTTGGGGCACATCTTGGCCATTTTTTCTCACCTTTGCTTTGATTGGTTTACTGGAGTTAGGTCACATGCACACTATTATTGTTAACACACTATTATTTGAACAGGCAGAAAAAAACTGAACAAGCGAGAAGGACACAGTTTCTTTTTCTGTTTAATATTCTAGCAAGATTGTTCTGATTTGTCTGAGAAAGAGCATGGACCATTTGTAAGCTGGCCTGTGTGACTTCGGGCCTGTACACACATGCACGCACACACACACACACACACACACACACACACA
Organism: Lipotes vexillifer; assembly: GCF_000442215.2. Lineage (NCBI taxonomy): Eukaryota > Metazoa > Chordata > Mammalia > Artiodactyla > Lipotidae > Lipotes > Lipotes vexillifer. The sequence goes on from NW_006769482.1 coordinate 2,232,542, forward strand.
CACACACACGGGAAAGAGAACTCAGAGCTATTGAAAACTCCAATATCTTACTTTATACCAAACTTACTCTGAAATCTTTCAGGCTCAGTGCCTTTCTGACAATTACTTTCCTCTGCATGAGCAGAGAAAATAGACTGGGCTTTGCTCAATAGTTTTATCCTTGAAGGAGATGCAGATCCCTGCAGCGAGCATCACCTGCTGGCTTTTCAGTTTGTCTGAATCCAGTGCTGTCACTGAGCTTGGAGCTGTTGCAGGTCTGCCTCTGTCTGGCTCCTGATCAGGGTAGAGAAGTTGTGTGAAGGCACTTTCTGTAGACGGGTGTGTGTCTTAAAGAGAACTCTCATGCTGACCTGAATACATGGCAGCCCCTGGGAAGTGGGGGCGGAGGGGAGGGGACAGAGGGCAAAAAGTCAGGAGCAGCCTTCCTGGGAGAACAAGCTTCTCTTCCACTAAAAACAGTATCTAGGGACTTCCCTGGTGGTCCAGTTGTTAAGACTCAACGCTTCCACTGCAGGGGACACAGGTTCGATCCCTCCTTAGGGCAGTAAGATCCTTCATGCTGCACTGAGGTGCCAAATAAATAAATTAATTAATTAAATATCTTTAAAAAAAAAACAATATCTAGATTCTAATAAGAATTCTTCAGTGTATGTAGATGTGTCCAAACTGGAGGATCTCACCTGCAGCCTGGGGAAAAGGAAACCGGATACATACAGACTGTTAATGTGATGCAAATAATTAAGGACCAAGGTCATGTTCCCTGGGAGCAACATGGGGCATCTCAGAGACCTGGTGGCCTCTATTTCCAGCTTTGGCTCTGGGTCTGGCTGGGGAGTGAAGAAAGCTGTGTCCCCAGGGCTGAGAAGCTGGCATCTTTCACCATGGGAGGAATACTGGCACAAGAAGGCCTGTTCCAAGGTAAAAGGGCAACATATGGGTACAGTGGCCCCAGCCCAGAATGTGGATGAGTGAGCATGGTGCTTGTCTCCCAGGCACCCAAATAAACAAAGGCAGTAGGACGGATGCGGAGGCCACACCAGGGCAAGTTTCTCCGTGTGTTCCCATCAGAGAGGGGTTCAGGGCTGAAAACCGGTTCTGCCAGAGCTGCAATCCCAGGGCCCCAGCAGCCGCCAGCCTGCAGGATGGCTGCACAGGGGCCAGAGGGGCTGGGAGCTTTCACATTTGCTCCGCATTTCACCCAGTTCTTGACGCAATTGGCAGAAAGACCCAGGACCTTTGTTTTTCTCTTTCTGACTTACTTCACTCTGTATGACAGACTCTAGGTCCATCCACCTCACTCCAAATAACTAAGTATCATTTCTTTTTATGGCTGAGTAATATTCCATTGTATATATGTGCCACATCTTCTTTATCCATTCATCTGTTGATGGACATTTAGGTTGCTTCCATGTCCTGGCTATTGTAAATAGAGCTGCAATGAACATTTTGGTACATGACTCTTTTTGAATTATGGTTTGCTCAGGATATACTCCCAGTAGTGGGATTGCTGGGTCTTATGGTAGTTCTATTTTTAGTTTTTTAAGGAACCTCCATACTGTTCTCCTTAGTGGCTGTATCAATTTACATTCCCACCAATAGTGCAAGAGTGTTCCCTTTTCTCCACACCCTCTCCAGCATTTATTGTTTTTAGATTTTTTGATGATGGCCATTCTGATCAGTATGAGATGATATCTCATTGTAGTTTTGATTTGCGTTTCTCTAATGATTAATGTAAGTCAGAAAGAGAAAAACAAATACCATATGCTAACACATATATATGGAATCTAAGAAAAAAAAAAAGTCATGAAGTACCTAAGGGTAATATGGGAATAAAGACACAGACCTACTAGAGCATGGACTTGAGGATATGGGGAGGGGGAAGGGTAAGCTGTGACAAAGTGAGAGAGAGGCATGGACATGTATACACTACCAAACGTAAGGTAGATAGCTAGTGCGAAGCAGCCGCATAGCACAGGGAGATCAGCTCGGTGCTTTGTGACCACCTGGAGGGGTGGGATGGGGAGGGTGGGAGGGAGGGAGATGCAAGAGGGAAGAGATATGGGAACATATGTATATGTATAACTGATTCACTTTGTTATAAAGTAGAAACTAACACACCATTGTAAAGCAATTATAAAGACGTTAAAAAAATAAATAAATAAAGACCCAGGGCCTCAGGAGTGCAAGCCAAGCTCCTAGGGCTAATGAAGGGCGAAGAGGAGGAGAGCGGGATACCAGCTGGGATGAGGGGCCTGGAGCTGCAGTTTTGAGATGTCCGGGCACCATCCACTTGGGAACATTGTCATTGTCATCGGACCCAGAAACTGTATTTGCTGCTTATTTCACAAAGTCTTCCTGGACACACTCTCTCACTTAATCTCCTAGTGGTAGGGGAGGAAACATGGCCCCATTTTACAGATGAGGAAACTGAAGCTCAGAGAGGCCTATAAGCAGTAGGTCAGGCCTTTTGGTGGTGGTGGTGGGGGGCGCCAGACCCTCTCACTAGGGATCTGTGTGCATCCATATCCTTCCTTTATTTCCAGGCTTTTTTTGTCTGCAAACCCAATACTATTTTAATCTGGAAGAATTTAATTATCCATTCCCCCTCCCATCACATTCTTATCACATGCCCCAGGCAAAGGAGATTTGGCCAGGGTTTGCTATCATCATTTGGGAAGATCAGCAGAGTCATGATTACTAACCTCATTCCCCACCCCGTGCTAGCAGGGTGGGTGTGGAGGCTGAGGACAGCTGCACAAAGGGATTGGAAAGAATGGGGCACTTTCACCCACCACACCGTAGGTAAGGGGTCTGCCACGTGTGTGCAGTCACCTCCCTTCCCCAGTCAACAGGAATCTATACAAATAGATTTAAAAGGCAGGACACATTGCTCCCTTGGCCACTGTGGATGACAGGAGGCAAAGGAGCCTAGTAAAGCAAAACAGACAATGGAGGAAAATGTCCAGTGAAAGAAGGCCGTTCTAGGAGGTACATGCTCCCAGCAATGACCCAGTGGCAGCACTTGAGCCCACGACTGGAGTTGGGTGGGAGGCAGGGCTGGGGTCTGCAGGTGTGCCGCGGTCCCCACAGTGCTCCACCCTGGTCAACAGGTAGGTAGGACTGTCCCTGCGGTTATTCCTCCCCCCATGTGAGCAGCACAGAATGCGGCCCAACTTCCCCACAAGAGTGTTCCTTGAAGAGGCATCTCCAGGGCAACCAGCCATCTAAAGTAGTTGTGCCTCACAAACACTCCACCCCCCACACACATATACACATCACACACTCAGACACACACCACACATACATACCTCACATATACACAGATACAGACATACACACACACACACACACACACACACACACACACACACACACACACTTACTTAATAAGAAGACATTCAACTGTGAGTTTCTGCTGCCACCCAGAGGTTCAGCTGTGGAAGAAGCAGATCAAAGAAAGAAACCACCTTAAGATCTTAAAATATGATCAATCTCTACATCCAAGAGCAACTGCTTATTTTTCCAAAGCAAGGGCCAGAGAGGTCCCAATTAGGGAAAAGATACGTGTGTTACTTGATAAGGAATCTGCAACCTTGATTTAGTAGAATCTACTTCGCACTCTTTTGAACTCTGAAAATCATATGCATCTGTGTGTATTTGTTTATGGGTGTGCGTATGTGCATACGTGTGCATGTGAAAGAGACTTGTGTGTTGTGTGTATGCATGTGTGTACACACATATATGTGCGTGAACGTGTGTGTGTGTCATTCCTGAGAAGACATTCCTGTAGTAAGAATACAATCCAGAGGAGATGGCCAAAAGTCACGGACGTTTGGGAGAAGGGTGCAGGGAGAAAAACAGAGAACCTAAAGCTATAAATTCAGGATGAGGTAGAACCCTGAGAGCTCATGAAATAACCTGGCTCACCCTTCCAGATCAATCAGTTTGGAAACCCTTACCAATTTGTGTAAATAAAGCTTTGTCTGGAAAGCAGATTCTTTTAAATATTCTCTGGGTGATCCTATTGTCCAGCCAAGGTGGAGGACAATGGTCAGCATCAGGGGGCAGAACCTTTCTTTCTGGAAAGGGCCAGACACCTATTTTCAGCTTTGAGAGCTATGCTGTCTCTGTTGCAACAATTCAGCCCTGACTTTGTAGCCTAGAGGAAGCCACAGACGATCTATAACAAATGACCATGATCCATATAAGTTCCAACAAAACTTTATTTAAGGACACTGAAATCTGACTTTCATGTATTTTTTATTTGTCATGAAATATTCTTTCTCTTTTAATATACTTTTCATTCATTTAAAAATCCAAATAATTATTCTTCGCTCACAGGCCATGCTCAAACAGGCTGCAGTGGATTTGGCCCACGGGCTGCAATTTGCCAACCTCCGATTTCTGTCACCGACTCAGCACTAAGCTCTACGTCTACTGTAAACTTACACTGGATTTTTCACTACTACAGTATATCAGTGCCCTGTAATGTTTGCTATAAACAAGGTTATTGATATTTTATTATTGATATTTTTATGTGTACACAAGATCCATTCTCATTCTTGATGGCATATCTAATAGGAAACTATTTCTTTTTCCACCAAGGGAAATAGTGAAGCTAAGTTGCAATTTAAGCTTCTAGATGACTTCATCCATAATTGGAAGCCATAGACCATCCAGACAACAGCATCCTTTAATCTAAGGCTCAGAGAAGGGATTAGAGTGACAATTTGGAGATGGGTTACTTGTGATCTTTCCCTTTCTTTTCTAGTCTAGGATTGTTGCTTTGAAGACTTACAGATCAAGAACATTGTAGAGACATATTTTGCTGCTGTATGCCTCCTAAATGAAGTCTGCAGGTAATGGTAGTGTGAGCATAATGTTTAGAAGTATTTATACATGATTAATGTGTCAGGCTGTAAGGGGTGGAGATGTGAATGCTTGCTTAAGTTTGGAGTTTGAGAACCATGTACTTTGAGTTTTTTCTCTAGGTACTATTAGACTTTTCTGTTTTGAGGATTTTAGTCAACTTTTAACAATGTTGAACAATGTTAAACAATCATTTAACAATGATAGTTAACTGCACCTTTCATTCAACCAACTCAAAAATGTGGACATAAACAGATAGGTTTTTGAAACATAATTTTCTTCATTTAACTCTGATCAATTCTTTTTTTTTTTCAAATTAGAAGCACCTTTTTGGGACTTTTGCTTATAATATTACTTTTCTTGGTCAATTTGTATGTCTTCATTAATTTTCACTGTACCTCAGTATGAATACATGTGACAAGGGGTAATCGTTCCATTTTCAGACAGAGTAAGAGAAGTTTGAGGGACTACCAAATAGTCTTATGAGTCTGGTTACTTTTTTACCAGATGACCTCAGAGTTCCTTCCATCACTAATATTTTAAAATTTCACAATTTTCTGAATGCGCTACTGAATTCTTCTATAAAGAAGATGGATTGAAAATTTGTTCCTTAAATTTACATCATTGTAATTATGAGATATATTTCCCTTCATATAACTTTTTCTTTAATAGTACTAATTACAGCAACACACTTTGATATCATTTTAATCTAGATTAGAAAGGATATTAGTGATGTTGCAACAATTCAGTCCTTAAACATGTCTCCATCTTTGAAGTCTCCATGTCTTTTCCCAAGAGTCAGATCTTTGCTGGCCTCCTGTTATAAACCGAACTGTGCCCCTCACCACCTTGCCACCACCTCACCTAATTCATACATTGAAGCCCTAACCCCCAATGTGACTGTATGTGGAGATAGAGCCTTTAAGGAGGTAATGAACGTTAAATGAGGTCATAAGAGTGGAACTCTAATCTGATAGGACTGAGGTCCTTGTGAGAAGAGACACCAGCGATCTCTCTCTCTCTCCATGTGCACAGATAAGAGGCTATGTGAGGGCACAGTGAGAGGGCAGTGGTTTGCAAGCCAAAGAGAGAGACTTCACCAGAAACCAACCCTGCCCATAACTTGATCTCAGACTTTCCAGTCTACAAAACTTGGAGAAATTAAATTTCTGCTGTTTAAGCACCCGCACCCCACCCCAGCCTGTGGTATTGTGTATGGCAGCCCTAGCATATCTCCAAACTGTTCTCCGTTTGGTGTCTGAGTTTGACTCTGAAAAAAATCACTTCCTTTAAGAGCTCAATCCTAAGCAAAACCCTTATACATGCCCTCTGTCTCCTTGGGAACATTTGTCAGCTTTCCACAAAAGTGGTCTCATCTGCCACAGCTATTGTTCACCTCCAGGCCCCTTGCCACCCTCCACAGGGCAGGGGGGTCACACTTCCATGCACATCAAAATGACTTGAAATGTTCTGCCAAAAAGACAGATTCCTGCGGAAGTCTGTGTGCAGTTCTAGCTGGGACTCTGACCTCTGAATGTGACCAAGAATCCCAGGGATTTCCAGAAGCTTCTCAGGATACTACACAGTGTGGTGCCTGGGGCTCATGGGACTGCTGATAACTCCACTCAGGTGGTTTACAATCCAAGAAGTACATAAAAATCATGTGGGAGAACTTTAACAAAATGACAGGCTCAGTCCCCCCCCTCAGAAATCCTGATTCTGGAAGTCTGGCAGGGACGCAGTCACGGAATCTGTGATTGTATGAAGTCCCTGGGTGACTTGAACACATCATTAGATGTGAGTGCCCTGCACCCTACCTGGGTAGTTCTCAACCCTGGTTGTACTTTAGTAATTTTCAGGGATATCTCAAAGTCACTGGTGCCTGATGTTACTGGGTGCATAATGGCCCCCAAAGATGTCCATATCCTAATTCTTGGAACCTTACCAACTTAATTTCCATAGTCTATAAAAATGTTCCTGCTATATATCTCTGTTCCTTCCCCAGCCTTTACCCTGTTATTGTTACAGATTACGTATTTACACAATGTGTGTCCATCAACTTAGATTTATAATTATTGCTTTATGCAGTGTTCTTGTAAATCAGATAGGAAAAAAAGAAGTTAAAAACAATAAGTACATTTATACTGTCTTTTATTTTTACCTATGTAGTTAACTTTATCAGTGCTGTCTATTTCTTAGTGTAGATTTGAGTTATTGTTCAGTGTTCTTACATTTCAACTTGATGCACTCCCTTTGGTATCTCTTATAGAGAGGATTTGTTAGTGAAAGATTCTTTCAGGTTATTTCTTATCTCAGCATGCCTTAATTTCTCCTTCATTTTGGAGGGTAGTTTTGCTGAATATAGAATTCCTCCCCAACAGTTTATTTTTTCTTTCAGCAATTTGAATGTCATTCCACTGCCTTCTGACCTCCATTGTATCAGATGATAAGTCAGCCAATAATGTTATTGAGGGTCCTTTGTACATGATGAGTAGCTTCTTTCAAGATTCCCTCTTTGCTTTTGTCTTTTGTTAGGTTTGATTATGATGTGTCTTGGTGTGGATCCTTTTGAGTTTATTCTACTTAGAGTCATTGATGTCAGCTTGGTCGTTTGACTTGGGATGTTAGCATTCATTACAGAGCAGAGGCCTGAAGAGTGGTTGCACAATTGGGCTCTCACACCTGGGATAAGCTCCTGGCCCAGAAATTGGATGTCAGACACATGGTACAGAGCTACCCTAGCCAATTCACCCAGTCAAGCCCAGCCTATGTTTGTTTTCTTCATTCAATACATAAATGCCTGAGATATCTATAATTTTGTATGCTACTGAAATTTTGTGGTTGTTTGTCATGCAGCATTATTGTGGTAATAGCTAGCTGATAACTGCCAACTGAAGATCAGCAAAATAAAAAGTACACTCTGAAATGATATTGTAAGTCATTGCACAAACAAGTATTAGTCAGCTTTTGCTGTGGCAACAAACAACTCCCTTTCTCAGTGACTTAAAATAGGCAGCATTTCTTTACTTCTCACTCCTGGGTTTGCAGATAGGCTCTGCCAGTTCTACTGCAGGCTGCAGGCATACAGAGATCTGATTCTTGTACATTTTCAGACTGAAGGAATAATGACTATCTGGGATAGACAGCAGGAGCACACAGAGTGAGCCAAAACAAGCAAGTGTGTTTATGTCTTTGCTCAGAGAGGCAAATCCACCTCCACTCACAATCAAATAAGCCAAAACAAGTCATTCAGTCCATCATTCAGGGGACAAGAATGTCCATCTTCCAGGGGCAGATTGGAGGTGTGACAAAGGGAATAAATATTTTCTGAGCAACAGTACAATCTCCCACCAAAAGTCATATAACTATTTAGTTTGCAACTTTTCATGAACAGTTTAATTATCATAAATGAAACATTATTATGTACATTATTTAAAAATAATGATATTAATATCTAACACAGTTTTCTAGGACCTTCACTGAAGTCTATCTAGTCTCAGAAATTCTCTCTAGGGTGAAATGCACATAGAAGAAAAGGAATGAGTGAAAGCCTTGGTCACACAGTAAAAAGAGCTGGGAATAAATGGAATGAATCATTATCCTTTTCTATGTCCTTTGTGCATCCGGATGAACAAGTTTGCTTTCTGATGTATAACAGGGACGTGTGGTCAGGGAAAATTGTCATATAGCCCCTGAAAGCTGCTGTCATCTTACTGTGTCTCTAGTGACCTCTTTTGCAGGAAGAATGACATCAGCTCTGCTGTTTCAGAGAGACTTGCACTGGGCAGGTCCTGATTCAACCTAGAAGCCTCCTTCTCTTTGTGGCAAGAACAGCTGCTGCACAGGGGTCAACAGCCCAGCAGCCTCAACTGTCATGTGTCTGGTGCCAGGGACCCTGTGGGAGAGGCAGAGCTGAGGGGCAGGGGAATAAAAACTATTTAGGGGGTAGGATAGAATCCAGAAGGGTGATGATTAATATGACCCTCTTAACATGAAACCATGTTTATACTTCCCACAAATGTGACTCAGTGTTTCATCCAGCATAGCTCTTTACTGTGGTGTTGCCTCTATTTTGGGTTTAGCATTTTCCTAGCAGTAGTTAAAAAAAAATTCCCCTGTTTTTATTTAGCATTTTAATCAGATTGCAATAATATTGAAAGCCTGTGTTAACTACAGAATATAACTTTTAAACAGTGTCCTAAATCAGAATGCACAGCCTATTTTCCTGTTATATTAGTATGTTCTTATTAATGAACAAAATCATTTGAGAAAGCAGTCCAAATTCCTCCTTCCATTTCTAGGCCTGCCACTGTAGCACCTTTGTTTTAATTGTCTAAACATAACTTTGTGATTTACAAGATTGGTGAACATGGACCTTAGCCCCAGAAACTACTGTTATATCCAAAAGTATTTTAAGACTCTCTTGCATCACTGTTTTAAGACAGAGACCTTCAAATGAAACATGTGAAATTACATGTGTTTTCATCATTATAACTAATTTATCAATGTATTTATTTAGAATGAAGTGTCCTTAACATAGTTACATGTATATGTTACTTCTTTATGAAAGAGCTTCCTCTGAGGTGCTTTGGATAAAGTGGGTATTTTGACTTGGAGACCGGTATGGACAACATATCAGTGCACACGTATCTTGTGAATTTGAAGGAAATAAGAAAGGTCTTTAGATTGATCAAATATTCATCTATTTCTTTTATTTGATTATGGTAAAAACACTTAATATAAGATCTACTCATTTAATAGATGTTTAAGGGCACAGTACAGTATGGTTAACCACAGGCATAGTGTTATACAGTGGATCGCTAGGGCTCATTCATCTTGTACAACTGAAATTTTATATCCATCAAACAGCAGCTCCCCATTCTCCCTCCTCCAGCCCCTGGCAACCAGTATGTCGCTCTCTGCTTCTCATTTAAGTGGACTCATAAAGTGCTTGTCCTGTGATTGGCTTATTTCACTCAGCACAATGTCCTCTTGGTTCATTCATATTGTCATATGTGGTAGGATTTCTTTCTTTTAAAAGCTGAATAATATTTCATTGTTTTTATCTCCATCTCTCTCTCATTTTTTTATCCACAGTCAAATGTGGAAACAGCTTAAATGTCTATCAATAGAATGTCTAACAATAAAAAACACATTCATCTATTTATGTAGAAAATTTCCATGGAACACCGGATGGTGCTATTACTTTTAGCAGAAATGAAAAACAAGAACCACACCTATCAGAATCCCCAAATTCCAAATAACTGTGATCCCGGAAGCCTGGCCCTCCTTCTAGCTTGCTTTTATTCCCTTAAGTGCCTCTGCAGCCGTGTCCTAGTCTTGGCTGCTAATGGCATGACTCACCCAGTGAACACACCTGCTCCTTCTGGATTTGAGTCAGGAAACATTGGACACTCTTATTGGGATCTATATTTATAGGAAATGAAAACTGTCAAAGCAGAACTGTTGATTAGCAACATAACATGAATCTCCTAGAAAACAAATTTAAAAGCAGTGTTCTTCAGTCCTCTCCTTCTCTTGAAGTCTTAACAGCTTCATTCCCTGTCAACACAACAAACATCTCCATGGCATAGAGTAGTGCTGGTGGCATGAAGCTCAATATTGTTATTTTTTCTCTAGTTAATATGTGTCTATCTCTCTTCAGCCACAGACCCATTGCAGAGAATTATGTTTGACAATAGAGACACCAATAGAATGCCCTTGACTTTCTTCTTCTCTTCTCATTTCAGGCTCTGTGACTTTTTACATACTTAAGACCTCAGCAACCACTTCATAATCCAAATTGCTTACTAAATATAACCATTCAGTTTTAGCACAGACACAAAAGTCCAAAACTTAACTTGTTGTTTCTTTAAACTTGCTTCTTTCTCTGTAGTCTCTCCTTTGGCTATACCAGAACTATCCACTTCAGCTAGACTTTCTGTTATCACCTCTTCTTCTTTTTCCACATTCTCACTAGTTGACTCTTTCATTCAGGTCACCTGCTGAAACCTTTGGAACTGCTCCCCCAACAACCTTGTGTAGCAGAACCTGTCTTCGCACTGCCCAAATCTTTTGGGCTTCATTATTCAGAAAGATCCACTAATCTGTGACTGCCAGTGCCTGCCTGTATGAGGCTGCAAGAATTCTCCAAAGCCGAGCCAAAGGCTCTTCTGCCTTTCAAATGGTAGCCCAGGCTCCACCACACTCTCCAGTAGCCTGAAGCCCAAGACCATATAAATACCCCAGGCTCCCTCACTTCAAGATGTCTGTTCCTTATTATTTCCAGGTTCCCTGCAGAATTCACTACAGTTGCTCATGTGGGTAACTGGCTTTACCATATGCCTCTTCTCCAGCTGCCTTCCTTCCCTTTTCTTCAACATGTTTCACCCCTGACCTATATTCTCTGCACTCCCAGGGGCACGTCTGCCTTCCTTTAGCCTCATGAAATGCTAGGGACTCTATGCTGCATCTAAACATTCACATTTTCAGGAAGTCTTACCCATAACTCAGCGTGGAGTTTCTCATTCCTTCACTTATACTCTCACCGCATTTTCTGTATACCTCTATAAAGGGATCTTTGTTGAAGCATGCGGGATCTTTTGTTGCAGTCCGCGGGCTCTTCATTGCGATACACAGGTTTCTCTCTAGTTGTGGCGTGTGGGTTTTCTCTTCTCTAGTGGTGGTGCACAGGCTCCAGGGCGCATGGGCTCTGTAGATGTGGTGCATGGGTTACACAGCACCTGGGCTCTGCAGTTTGTGGCACACAGGCTCTCTAGCTGAGGTGTGTGAGCTCAGTAGTTGCGGCATGCAGGCTTAGTTGCCCCGCAGCATATGGGATCTCAGTTCCCTGACTGGGGATCGAACTTGTGTCCCTTGCATTGTAAGGCAGATTCTTTACCACTGGACCACCAGTGAAGCCCTACTTTTATGTTCTTCTGTATCACCTAATCAGCTGTTAATTCCCCCTCGTGTATTTTTTGTTTCAGTTATTGTATTGTTCATCTCTGACTGGTTCTTTTTTATATTTTCTAGTTTTCTGTTGATATTCTCACTGTGTTCATCTATTCTCTTCCCAGTTCATTTAGCATTCCTCTTACTATTGCTTTGAACTCTCTATCAGGTAAATTATCTCTGTTTCATTAGAGATATTTTTCAGGGTCATTTTCTTTTCCTTTCATTTGATACATATTCTCACCTATCCTCTCATTTTGTTTAACTTTCTCTGTCTTTATGAAATTGGGTGAAGCAGTTACTTATACCAGTCTTGAATGTATGTCCTTGTGTGAGAGCATCCTTATGCAGTGTGCATATGCCCAGTGGCTTTGGTGGGATAGCTGAATCTGAAGTGAGCACAAGCTGTGTCTTCCCCTGGGTATTGCTGTCAGCTACCACCTTGATGGGAGGTAGGGTTGGAGTTGGAGGGGCTAGAGCAAGACCCAGTTTCTTCCTGGGGCTTCTCCTATGCTCAATGACTGTCACTGCCCTATTGGAGGAAAGGCTCAATGGGCTGAAGCAGAAGCCCTTAGGGAGTTGCATTTCTCCCATGTGTGTGATGGTAGTCTCTGCCTTTGTTGGAGTAGTGGCAGGGGTCTGAGGGCTTGGGGCTGCACTTCTGTACTGGTTTTACTTACTCCCCCCTTGTGCATGCCTTGGATAGAGGCTGGGTGAGGGCTGGAAGGGTTGGTGCCACACTACTGAGCTGGACCTGCCCCCTCCCAACTATGCACAGGGATGCTCCTGCTGGCAATGGCTACCTTATCCCTGATCAGAGGAAGGGACAGGGTCTATGTCAGTTCCATTCCCTCCAAGTGTGAGTACTCTCATTGATAATGACAGCCTCCACCCTAGTGGAGAGCAACACTGGAGCGTTTAAAAACGGCTGGAGCAGGAGTCCACTGCAGGCCTGGGGGCATGCTGGGGCAGTCCTGGCAAGCCAGCCAGAGCCCCAGGCAGTTTTCAATTTGCTGCCTCCATGCTGTGTCCAGGAGTAAGCAAGACTATGCACATGCTCTTCAAGTGTGGAGTCTCAGTTTTGTACCACCCTCCAGTAAGCCCCACTGGTTTTCAAACTGGCTAAGGGGGTTTGTCTTCTTGGTATTTGACCCTAGGGCTAAAGTGTCTAATATGTGGCTCAAACTCTTGCTCCCCAGGGAAGATCTTGGAGCCTGTGATATCCCCCTCCTCTTCTGTGTCCCCCACTACGGGTGTGTGTCCCAATTATATTGCTTCTCCTCCCTTCCTACCAAACTCCATGTGGATCTTTCTTTACAGCCTTGGTTGTAGAAGACTTGTTTTTCTAGTTCCCAGGTCAATCTCAGTGAGAGTTGCTCTATATGTAGTTGTAGTTTTCATGTGTTCTCAAGGATTGGTGAGTCCAACATCCTGCTACTCTGCCATCTTGATCTCAACTTTTTTGAATGAATTAAAATATTGACAGCTAAACAAATTCATTCTAAAACAAATATGCATCAACCTCAGAGTTATCAGGAAATGCCTTGTGCACACAGTCCTGTGTAGCTCTGGGTGTTCAATTCTCCTTTTTCATCAAGCTCTTCTCAGGCATAGCTGAGATCCCAGCACTTACTCCCAGATGAAGAATCTTCAGACTGCAGTGTGGCATCTGCTTCAGAAGGTGGGAATCCCACAATCCCTCAGACCCTTGCTCCTACCCACCAAACCATGTTCTGTCTGGTACCTCCCCAATCCCATCCCCCTCTCCCCCCATCCCCCTAAGCATGGGCCTTGCAGTCATTGCAACATGTGCTTCCCAATCTCAAGTCTTCTTAAACCAATTTGCATTCAGACACACGGAACAAGTTAAAGACATTTCATTGTGTTTTTAATTTTAGAAAAATAGAAGATTTAGAGAGCTTTAAGTTTCCTTGTTTATGAGGACCTGAGGATTAGTAGGAAAAGACATGTGGTGGAAGTATCTTTAGAACATTCTTTCCTGAAGCCTCAGAGCCTTTCACTCCTGGAAGGCCCTCATGGAAATTTTCTTTATAGGCCTGACAGTGCCCCTCCTTCTCTTCAGCAGTGAGATTGACCAGCTGCTGGTAATGGACAAGAGGCTTCAAAAGTCTGGTTACATACGGGCAGTAAGACCTGACACAGTCAAAAATAAATTAAATAATTAATTAAATAAATAAATAAATCTTGAAAAAAAAAATAAAAGCAATCTGGAGAATAGAAATCATTCACTTCGAACAGCAAAAAGAAAAATGAATTAAAAAATGAAAATAGTTTAAGTGACCTCTTGGACACCATCAAAGGTACCTAACATTGGCATTATAGGGTGTCCCAGAAGGAGAAGAGAGAGAGAAAGGTATAGAAAATGTATCTGAAAAAATTATGGCTGAAAACTTCCAAAATTTTAAGAAGGAAACAGATATCAAGGTATAAGAAGCACAGAGAGTTCCAAACAAGATGAACCCAAAGAGACCCAAAGAAAACATATCATAATTAAAATGGAAAAATTTAAAGATAAGGAGAAACTTCTAAAGACAGGCTAGAAGGCAGTGACATGATATATTTAAAGTGCTGAAAGAAAAAACCTACAACATAGGATACTCTATTTAGCAAGGTTATTACTCACAATTGAAGGAGAGATAAAAAGTTACTCAGACAAGCAAAAACTTAAAAAATTTAATCAATACTAAACTGACTTCCTGAGAAGTATTAAAGAGTCTTCTGTAAGCGAAAAAGAAAAGGCTACAATGGGAAATAAGAAATTATAGGAGGGAAAAAGTCCCAATGGTAAAAACAAATACATATTAAAGGCTGTGGATCAACCACTTAAGTAAGCTAGTGTAAAGGTTAAAAGACAAAATTGTAAAATGAACTATAACTACAATAAACAGTTAAGGGATAGACATGAAGATGTAAAATACGACATCAAAACACAAAATGTGGAGGGGGTGTAGTAAAAAACATAGATCTCTTAGAATGTGTTTGAATTTAAGTGACTAACAGTTTAAAACAAGTAGATATAGTTATAGGTCAACATATATAAACTACATGGTAAACACAAATAAAAAACCTACAATACATACACAAAAACTAGAGAGAAAGGAACAAAAACATAACATTAAAGAAAATCAAACCACAAGGGAAGAGACTAAAAGAAGAACAGAGAAGAGCTACAAAAACAATCAGAAAACAAATAACAAAATGGCAGTAAGTACATACCTATTATTGATTGCATTTTAAATATCAATGGGCTAAATGTTTCAATCAAAAGACATAGGGTGGCTGATTGGATAAAAAATACAAGAATCATCTATATGCTGCCTAAAAGAACTCACTTCAGAGTTGTTGAAAGTGAGAATTGATTGAAAGTGAGAGGATGGCAAATGGAAATGAAAAGAAAACTGGGTTAACAATACTCATATCAGACAAAGTATACTTTAAAACAAAGTCTATAAAAAAGATAAAGAAATACATTACATAATGATACAGGGATCAATAAAAGAAGAGGATATAACACCCATTAACATATATGCACCTAATATAGGTGCACCTAAATATATAAAGTATTAACAGACATAAAAAGAGAAATTGACAGTATAATAGTAGGAATTTTAGCACCCCACTTACATCAGTGAACAGATCGTCCAGAGAGAAAATCAATAAGGAAACAATGGCCTTAAATGACACATTATATCAGTAGAACTTAATAGATATCTACAGGACATTGCTTCTAAAAAAACAGAATACATACTCTTTTCAAATGCACATGGAACAGTCTCCAGAACAGATCAAAACAAGTCTCAACAAAT
The DNA here is from genome assembly GCF_000442215.2 of Lipotes vexillifer. Lineage (NCBI taxonomy): Eukaryota > Metazoa > Chordata > Mammalia > Artiodactyla > Lipotidae > Lipotes > Lipotes vexillifer. Next base: position 2,248,192 of record NW_006769482.1, read on the forward strand.
TTAAGAGGATGGAAATTACATTGTTTCTTTTTCTACTATAATGGTGTGAAACTAAAAATCAATTACAAAAAGGAAAATGGGTAAATCACAAATAAACGGAGACTGAACAACATGCAACTGAAAAATCAATGGGTCAATGAAGAAATCAAAGAGGAAATCAGAAAATACTTTGAGACAAATGAAAATAAAAACACAACTCTCCAAAATCTAGGGGGTGCAGCAAAAGCAGTTTGAAGAGGGAAGTTTACAGCAATACAGGCATAACTCAAGAAACAAGAAAAATCTCAAATAAACAACCTAACTTACCATCTACATGAATTAGAAAAAGAAGAAAAAAACTAAGTCCAAAGTCAGAAGAAGGAAGGAAATAATAAAGACTAGGAAAGAAATAAACTAGATACCAAACAAATCATAGAAAATCATAGAAAAGATCAGAGAAACGAAGAGCTGGATTTTTTCAAACAAAATTGATAAGCTTTTAGCCAAGCTCATTAAGAAAAAAAGGGACAGGACCAAAATAAACAAGATAAGAAATGAAAGAGGAGAAATTACAGCCAGTATCACAGAAATACAATCATAAGAGAATACTATAAATAGATATATGACTACAAATTGGACAACCTAGAAGAAATGGATAAACTCCTAGAAATCTACAGTATTTCAAACTGAATCAGGAAGAAATAAGTAATCTGAACAGATCGATTAATAGTATTGAAATTGAATCAGTAATCAAAAAACTCCCCAAAACAAAAGTCCAGGGCCAGACAGCTTCACAAAGGAATTCTACCAAACATATAAGGAAGAGTTAATACTTATTCTTCTCACACTAATCCAAAAAATTGAAGAGGAGGGAACTCTCCCAAATTCATTCTACAAGGCCACTATTACCCTTATACCAAATCCATACAACTATACTATAAATAAGACACCTTTCATGATAAAAACTCTCAACGAAGTTGGTATAGAGGGAACATATCTCAACATAATAAAGGCAAATTATGACAAACCCACAACTAACATTATACTCAATGGTGAAAAACTGAAAGCTTTTCCTCGAAAATCAGTAACAAGACAAGAATGCTCACTCTCACCATTTCTGTTTAACATAGTATTGTTAAAGTCCTAGCCACAGCTATCAGAAAATAAAAACAAATAAAAGCCATCCTAATTGGAAGGGAAGAAGTAAAACTGTAATTATTTGCAGATAATATGATACTATATATAGAAAACTCTCAAGTCTCCAACAACAACAAAAACTGCTAAAACTAATAAATGAATTCAGCAAGGTTACAGGATACAAGATTAATATACAGAAATCTGTTGCTTTTCTATACACTAAAATGAACCAAGAGAAAGCAAGAAAACAGTCCCATTTATAGTGGCATCAAAAAGAAGAAAATACCTAGGAACAAACTTACCCAATGAAGTGAAAGACCTATACTCTGAACTCTAAGACACTGATGGAGGAAATTGAAGAAGACACAAAGAAATGGAAAGATATCTCATGCTCATTGATTGGAAGAATTAGTATTGTTAAAGTGTCCATCCTACCTAAAGCAATCCATAGATTCAATGTAATCCCTATCAAAATACCCATGATATTTTTCACAAAACTAGAACAAATTATCCTAAAATTTGTAGCAAACACAAAAGACCCTGACAAGCCAAAGCTATCTTGAAAAAAAAGAACAAGGCTGGAGGTATCATGCTCCCTGACTTCAGACTATATGACAAAAGCTACAGTAATCAAAAAAGTATGGTATTAGCACAAAAACAGACACATAGATCAATGAAAAAGAATAGAGAGCCCAGAAATAAACCCATGCACATATGGTGAATTAATCTATGAAAAGGAGGCAGAAATATACAATGGGGAAAAGACAGTCTCTTCAATAAGTGGGGTTGGGAAAACTGGACAGCTACATGTAAGAGAATGAAATTAGAATATTTTCTCACACTGTGTACAAAAATAAACTCAAACTGGAATAAAGATCTAATTGTGTGACCTGAAACCATAAAACTCTTAGAAGAATACATGGGCAGTACATTTTTTCATATAAGTCTTAGCAGTATTTTTGTTTTTTGATCTGTCTCCTAAGGCAAAATAAATAAAAACAAAGTGAAACAAATGTAACCTAATTAAATTTAAAAGCTTTTGCACAATAAAGGAAATCATCAATGAAATGAAAAGACAAACTATTTAATGGGGAAAGATATTTGCAATTAATATGTCTAACAAGGGGTTAATATCCAAAATATATACAGATATGATACAACTTAATTTCAAAAAAACAAACAACCCAATTAAAAATGCTCAGAATACCTGAATAGATCTTTCTACAAGGAAGACATAAAGACATATGAAAAGATGTTCAACATCAATAATCATGAGGAATATGCAAATCAAAACCAAAATGTGATATCACCTCACACCTGTCAGAATGGCTATTGTCAAAAAGACAAACAAATTATAAATATTGACTATGATAGGGAGAAAGAGGGAATGTAAATTGGTATAGCCACTATGGAAAACAGTTTGGATATTCCTCAAAAAATTAAAATAGAACAACCGTCTGATCCAGCAATTACAGTCCTGGGTATATATCCAAAGGAAACAAAAACAGTACTTCAAAGAGATAAGAGAGATTGGTTCAAGATGGCAGAGTAGAAATATGTGCTCTCACTGTCTCTTGTGAGAACAGCAGGATCACAATTAACTTCTGAACAATCACTGACAAGAAGACACTGGAACTCACCAAAAAAGATACCCCACATCCAAAGACAAAGGAGAAGCCACAATGAGATGGTAGGAGGGGCGCAATCACAATAAAATCAAATCCCATAACTGCTGGGTGGGTGACTCACAAACTGGAGAACACTTATATCACAGAAGTACACCCACTGGAGTGAAGGTTCTGAGCCCCACATCAGGCTTCCCAACCTGGGGGTCCATCAACGGGAGGAGGAATTTCTGGAGAATCAGACTTTGAAGGCTAGTGGCATTTGGTTGCAGGACTTCAATGGAACTGAGGGAAACAGAGACTCCACTCTTGGAGGGCACACACAAAATAGTGTGCACATCAGCACCCAGGGGAAGGAGCAGTGACCCCATAGAAGACTAAACCAGACCTACCTGCTAGTGTTGGAGGGTCTCCTGAAGAGGTGGGAGTGTGGCTCTGTCTCACTGTGAGGACAAGGACACTGACAGCAGAAGTTCTGGGAAGTACTCCTTGGTGTGAGCTCTCCCAGAGTCCGCCATTAGCACAACCAAAGAGCCCGGGCAGGCTCCAGTGTTGGGTTGCCTCAGGCCAAACAACCAACAGGGAGGGAACACAGCCCCACCCATCAGCAGACAAGGGGATTAAAGTTTTACTGAACTCTGTCCAGCAGAGGAAGAGACAGCTCTACACACCACCAGTCCCTCTCATCAGCAAACTTGCACATGCCTCTTAGATAGCCTCATCCACCAGAGGGCAGACAGCAGAAGCAAGAAGAAATACAATCATGCAGCCTGTGGAACAAAAATCACATTCACAGAAAGATAGACAAGATGAAAAGGCAGACGGCTATGTACCAGATGAAGGAACAAGATAAAACACCAGAAAAACAACTAAATGAAGTAGAGATCAGAAACCTTCCAAAAAAAGAATTCAGAATAATGATAGTGAAGATGATCCAGGACCTCGGAAAAAGAATGGAGGCAAAGATTGAGAAGATGCAAGAAATGTTTAATAAACATCTACAAGAATTAAAGAACAAACAAACAGAGATGAACAATATAATACCTGAAATGAAAAATACACTAGAAGGAATCAATAGCAGAATAACTGAGGCAGAAGAACAGAAAAGTGACCTGGAAGACAGAATGATAGAATTCACTGCTGTGGAACAGAATAAAGAAAAAAGAATGAAAAGAAATGAAGACCACCTAAGAGACTTCTGGGACAACATTAAATGAAACAACATTCAAATTATAGGGGTCTCAGAAGGAGAAGAGAGAGAGAAAGGACCAGAGAAAATATTTGAAGAGATAATAATCGAAAATTTCCCTAACATGGGAAAGGAAATAGCCACCAAAGTCCAGGAAGTGCAGAGAGTCCCATACAGGATAAACCCAAGGAGAAACACACTGAGACACATAGTAATCAAATTGGCAAAATTTAAAGACAAAGAAAAATTGTTGAAAGCAGCAAAGGAAAAACAAAATAACGTACAAGGGAACTCCCATAAGGCTAACAGCTGATTTTCATCAGAAACTTTACAAGCCAGAAGGGAGTGGCATGATATACTTAAAGTGATGAAAGGGAAGAATCTACAACAAAGATCACTCTACTCAGCAAGGATCCCATTCAGATTTGATGGAGAAATTAAAAGCTTTACAGACAAGCGAAAGCCAGGAGAATTCAGCACCACCAAACTAGCTCTACAACAAATGGTAAAGAAACTTCTCTAAGTAGGAAACACTAGAAAAGAAAAGGACCTACAAAACCAAATCCAAAACAAATAAGAAAATGGTAATAGGAACATACATATTGATAATTACCTTAAATGTGAATGGATTAAATGCTCCAGCCAAAAGACACAGGATGGCTGAATGGATACAAAAACAAGACCCATACATATGCTGTCTACAAGAGACCCACTTCAGACTTTGGGACACATACAGACTGAAAGTGAGGGCATGGAAAAATATATTCCATGCAAATGTAAATCAAAAGAAAGCTGGAGTAGCGACACTCATATCAGATAAAATAGACTTTAAAATAAAGAATGTTGCAAGAGACAAGGAAGGACACTATATAATGATCAAGCGATCAATCCAAGAAGAAGATATAACAATAATAAATATATATGCACCCAACATAGGAGCACCTCAATACTTAAGGCAACTGCTAACAGCTATAAAAGAGGAAATCGAAAGTAGCACAATAATAGTGAGGGATTTTAACACCTCACTTACACCAAGCAGCAGATCATCCAAACAGAAAATTAATAAGGTAACCCAAGCTTCAAATGACACAATAGACCAGATAGATTTAATTGATATTTATAGGACATTCCATCCAAAAACAGCAGATTACACTTCCTTCTCAAGTGTGCACGGAGCATTCTCTAGGATAGATCACATCTTGGGTCACAAATCAAGCCTCAGTAAATTAAGAAAATTGAAATCACATCAAACATCTTTTCTGACCACAACCCTTGGGGATTAGAAATCAATTACAGGGAAAAAAAACACAAAAAACACAAACACACGGAGGCTAAACAATACATACTAAATAATCAAGAGATCACTGAAGAAATCAAGAGGAAATCAAAAAATACCTAGAGATAAATGACAATGAAAACACAATGATCCAAAACATATGGAATGCAGCAAAAGCAGTTCTAAGAGGGAAGTTTATAGCTATACAAGCCTACCTCAAGAAACAAGAAAAACCTCAGATAAACAGTCTAACCTTACACCTAAAGGAACTAGGGAAAAAACAAACAAAACCCAAAGTTAGGAGAAGGAAAGAAATCATAAACGTCAGAGCAGAAATAAATGAAATAGAAACAAAGAAAACAATAGCAAAGATCAATGAAAATAAAAGCTGGATTTTTAAGAAGAAAAACAAAATTGATAAACCTTTAGCCAGAATCATCAAGAAAAAGAGGGAGAGGACTCAAATCAATAAAATTAGAAGTGAAAAAGGAGAAGTTACAACAGACACCACAGAAATACAAAGCATCCTAAGAGACTACTACAAGCAACTCTATGCCAATAAAATGGACAACCTGGAAGAAATGGACAAATTCTTAGAGAGGTATAAACTTCCAAGACCGAACCAGGAAGAAATAGAAAATATGAACAGACTAATCACAAGAAATGAAATTGAAACTGTGATTAAAAATCTTCCAACAAACAGAAGTCCAGGACCAGATGGCTTCACAGGTAAATTCTATCAAATATTTAGAGAAGAGCTTAACACCCATCCTTCTCAAACTCTTCCAAAAAGTTGCAGAGGAAGGAACAGTCCCAAACTCATTATATGAGGCCACCATCACCCTGAAACCAAAACCAGACAAAGAAACTACAAAAAAAGAAAATTACAGACCAATATCACTGATAAATATAGATGAAAAAATCCTCAGCAAAACACTGGCAAACAGAATCCAACAACACATTAAAAGGATCATACAACATGATCAAGTGGGATTTATCCCAGGGTTGCAAGGATTCTTCAATATACACAAGTCAATCAATGTGATACACCATATTAACAAACTGAAGAATAAAAAGCATATGATCACCTCAATAGGTGCAGAAAAAGCTTTTGACAAATTTCAACACCCACTTATGATAAAAACTCTCCAGAAAGTGGGCATAGAGGGAACCTACTTCAACATAATAAAGACCATATATGACAAACCCACAGCAAACATCATTCTCAATGCTGAAAAACTGAAAGCATTTCCTCTAAGATCAGGAACAAGACAAGGATGTCCACTCTCACTACTATTATTCAACATAGTTTAGGAAGTCCTAGCCACTGCAATCAGAGAAGAAGAAGAAATAAAAGGAATACAAATTGGAAAAGAAGTAAAACTGTCACTGTTTGCAGATGACATGATACTATACATAAAGAATCCTAAAGATGTCACCAGAAAACTACTAGAGCTAATCAATGAATTTGGTAAAGTTGCAGGATACAAAATTAATGCACAGAAATCTCTTGCATTCCTATACACTAATGATGAAAAACCTGAAAAAAAAATTTAGGAAACACTACCATTTACCATTGCAAGAAAAAGAATAAAATACCTAGGAATAAATCTACCTAGGGAAACAAAAGACCTTTATGCAGAAAACTATAAGACACTGATGAAAGAAATTAAAGATGATACAAACAGATGGAGAGATATACCATGTTCTTGGATTGGAAGAATCAATGTTGTGAAAATGACTATACTACCCCAACCAATCTACAGATTCAATGCAATCCCTATCAAATTACCAATGGCATTTTTTACAGAACTAGAACAAAAAATCTTAAAATTTGTATGGAGGCACAAAAGAACCTGAATAGCCAAAGCAGTCTTGAGGGAAAAAAACGGAGCTGGAGGTATCAGACTCCCTGACTTCAGACTATACCTCAAAGCTACAGTAATCAAGAAAATATGGTATTGGCCCAAAACTGAAATATACATCAATGGAACAAGATAGAGAGCCCAGAGATAAATCCATGCACCTATGGTCAATTAATCTATGACAAAGGAGGCAAGAATATACAATGCAGAAAAGACAGCCTCTTCAATAAGTGGTGCTGGGAAAACTGGACAGCTACATGTAAAAGAATAAAATTAGAACACTCCATAACACCATAGACAAAAATAAACTCAAAATGGATTAGAGACCTAAATGTAAGACTGGACACTCTAAAACTCTTAGAGGAAAACATAGGAAAAACACTCCGTGACATAAACCACAGCAAGATCTTTTTTGATCTACCTCCTAGAGTAATGGAAATAAAAACAAAAACAAATGGAACCTAATGAAACTTAAAAGCTTTTGCATAGCAAAGGAAACCATAAACAAGACGAAAAGGCAACCCTCTAATGGGAGAAAATATTTGCAAACCAATCAGCGGACAAAGGATTAATCTCCAAAAATATATAAAAAGCTCATGCAGCTCAATATTAAAAAAACAAACAACTCAATCCAAAAATGGGCAGAAGACCTAAATAGACTTTTCTCCAAAGAAGACATACAGATGGCCAAGAAGCACATGAAAAGCTGCTCAACATCACTCATTATTATAGAAATGCAAATCAAAACTACAATGAGGTATCTCCTCACACCAGTTAGAATGGGCATCATCAGAAAATCTACAAACAACAAATGCTGGAGCAGGTGTGGAGAAAAGGGAACCCTCTTGAACTGTTGGTGGGAATGTAAATTGATACAGCCACTATGGAGAACAGTATGGAGGTTCCTTAAAAAACTACAAATAGAATTGCCATATGACCCCGCAATCCTACTACTGGGCATATACTCAGAGAAAACCATAATTCAAAAAGACACATGCACCCCGATGTTCATTGCAGCACTATTTACAATAGCCAGGTTATGGAAACAACCTAAATGCCCATCAACAGACAAATGGACAAAGAAGATGTGGTACATATATAAAATGGTGTATTACTCAGCCATAAAAAGGAACGAAATTGGGTCATTTGTAGAGATGTGGATGGATCTAGAGACTGTCATACGGAGTGAAGTAAGTCAGAAAGAGAAAAACAAATATTGTATATTAACGCATATATGTGGAACCGAGAGAAATGGTACAGATGAATTGGTTTGCAGGGGACAAATTGAGACACAGATGTAGAGAACAAATGTATGGACACCAAGGGGGGAAAACGGCGGGGGGTGGGTGTTGTGATGAATTGGGCGATTGGAATTGACATGTATACACTGATGTGCACTGATGTGGATGACTAATAAGAACCTGCTGTATAAAAACAAAAAAACAAATAAACAAAAAATATATATGTCCCCCAATGTTCCTCACAGCATTATTTACAATAGACACAGTATGGAAGCAACCTAAATGTCCATCATAAGATGAATGGATAAAGAAGATGTGATCTCTCTCTCTCTCTCTCTCTCTCTCTCTCTCTATATATATATATATATATATATATAATGAGATATTTCTCAGCTATAAAAGGATCGAATTTTGCCATTTGCAACAACACTGATGGACCTGGAGGGTATTATGCTTAATGAAATAGGTAAGACAGAGAAAGACAAATACTGTATGTTTTTACTTATATGTTGAAGAAAAAATAAAATAAACAAATAAATATAATAAACTGGAAACAGACTCAGATACAGAGAACAAGCTAGTAGTTACCAGTGGGGAGAGGGGCAAGATAGGAGTGGGGGATTAAGAGGTACAAACTATTACTTATAAAATAAGTAAGATGCAAGGATGTAACATACAGCACAGGGAATATAACCAACATTTTGTAATAACTTTATATGGAGTATAATCTATAAAAATATCATATCATTATGTTGTACACCTGAAACTAATATAACATTGTAAATCAACTATGCTTCAATTAAAAATTTAATCCATTCATTTATAAAATTTACACACATTGCCCATATTTTTGTCCTTGTTTCATGAGTGACATCTTTCAAACTGCTTGTATCTCAGATATTCTGAGAAGTTGATTCTGACAGCACTATCTTTAGCTCCACACACAGTAAGTGCTGGTTTCTTTATCTTGGTTATCTCTGAAGAGCAGGCTCTTGGCACACATATTAGGGATATGAAAAATTCAGATTGTTATTTTTCAAAGTATGTTTCAGGGAACATTATTCCTTCCTAGATGTTTCATTTAAAAAAAGGACTCCAGGGCTTCCCTGGTGGCGCAGTGGTTCAGAGTCCGCCTGCTGCTGCTGCCGATGCAGGGGACGCGGGTTTGTGCTCCCGTCCGGGAGGATCCCACATGCCGCGGGGCAGCTGGGCCCGTGAGCCATGGCCGCTGAGCCAGCGCGTCCGGAGGCTGTGCTCCACAACGGGAGAGGCCACAACAGTGAGAGCCCCGCGTACTGCAAAAAAAAAAAAAAAAAAAAAAA
>NW_006769482.1:2257846-2259427 GCF_000442215.2 Lipotes vexillifer
AAAAAAAAAAAAAAAAAAGACTCCATTGTCAAATTAATTTGAATAATTTTGTATGTACCATGTCAGTCTCTTGGAGATTCACAAAGTTCCCAATTAAAGTAATTCATTTTAGTATCATGGAACCTGACATTTCTCAAACCTGTCTGACTATGGTTCCTTTTTTTATGTAACATCTGTTGACATCACTAACAATGGGCAGAACTTACTTTGAGACTTGCTCATCTAGCATCATCAGCCAGGAGGACTCTCCTGAGGTCTCCATCTCCCCCCAATCTCTGGCAGCAAAACCACCTTAGGTGGTTAGATTACAGCAAATGAAGGTTCTTTATTTCTTCATTGTGACCCTGGGATTGGGTACAGCCATAACATTTGTCGTCAGTAGTTTTTGCTGTTCTGATTCAGGGTGAAATTTGGCCTGTCTTAAAAATGAATGCATTTATGGCAGAAAAGTAAAACAACAAACAAACAAATAAATTTCCTATTATCCCTTAACACATTGCCAATTTAATGCAAATTTCTTGCTAGGGAGTGCATACTTCTTAGTTACAAAGAGAAAAATCACTTTTAGGGTCTTCTTCTCAGGTTTTGGACTACTTTCCAAATACAGGAGAGGTTACTTTTGGGAATCAGTATTTCTTTATAAAGATGAGACAGAGTTTCAATATATACTCAGTATTCTTCTAGTCATTGTAGAGTATCCAGTGCCCTGGGTCTTATTTCCAGTAACCATGGAAATAGCATAAGTGATGAGACTGTGAGTGTGTGTGTGTGTGAATAGCCAGATGGTATGCCTTTGTGCTAAGTAATGCAGCTGGAAATAAGAGAACACCACGTTGGGAACATCAATTTCTATCCTAAATTTGGATGTACCAAATGAGAGGCTAAGAAAACAATAGTAGTCTTTGGCTACTAGGGGTTTCATGCTACTGAGATGTCTTGCACTACTAACAGATCTGATACCCTGAGTACAGCAGAGAAAGGCAGGAATTCTCTTTTGTAAACTTGCTTCTGCAGGTGACAGTAACCTTGAGTGTTATTTCATCTGAATGCACCAAGTACAGCATAATCTTCTTAGAGCCAGATTAAGATGTTAGCGAATAACTAACTGATACAACAGAACACAATCCCTGAGCAGAGAAAGTGTGCTGGGCACCACCCCTGTCACTGTGGATCCTTTTCTCTCTCTCTGAGTACTAGGAGGCTCCCTTGCCCCCTGGCTCCCTATCAGGTGTGGCGAAGGGGTGGCACTATGAGTAGCACTGATGGCTGGAGCTGAGTCCTCACAGCTGTGTCATTTCAGGCTGGCCATGCCCAACTCCTGTCCCACAAGCCCTGTCAGGCAGCCTTCTCTAAACAACCATCCTTGCTGCATACCAGGTAATGCTAACTACACCCTCCTATTGCTTCTTCAGGATAGGACTGTTAGCCCCAGGGCAGCCATTCCTCTGCATTGATTTCCCCAAACCCTGCCCACACATTTGTTGAAAACACTTAATTAAACTTTTTTGTTTGAGTTTGCCATCTCTTTCCTTCTTAGATCCTATCAGATACAAATAGTAAACATCCTTTCTCTGACACTCT
>NW_006769482.1:2259609-2267164 GCF_000442215.2 Lipotes vexillifer
CTCTTTCAATTGTTTCCTTTGTTACCAGTTTCAGAGAAACTTGCACAATTTCTGGTATAACCATCTATTGTCAAGAATATGTCCACGCTTATGTTAGTTTGGATGCCTATATGCATGCATGTATATGTTAGAGAGGAAAGGAGAGAGGGCCAGAGATGGAGAGAGACAGAGAGAGAGAAAATTCTATATACATATTCATTGTGTACCACGCATTGCAGCTGATGTCAAAATACGTAGAGAGAGGTTGACAGATCAAAGAGAATTTTTAACACATCATGAAATCTGCATCATCCAAGGTAATTATTAGCATTTCAACCAAATAAGTGACACCTTCCTAAATCCAGTGAAAGGATTAGAAAAGAAAATGTAAAAGCTGTAAGACAGTGATTTGGAGAGCTAAGAATTAGAAGGCTCAAATACTTTTTGTCTTTTTGAATAAAAATGTCAACAATAAGGAGGAATTCAGCAAATCTTAAGCAACTCCATTGATTTGATATGCATGTACAGTCTCTAGGAAATGAGCAAAATGACAAGCTGGAAATCACTGAGCATAAGTTTTGCTTCACGTGGCATAGTTAAGAGAACATGAGCTCTCTAGCCAAACCAGCACATGTGCCTGGAATGTTCCAGAGGTTTGGATGTACTCTCTGCAGCATAAGAGCTCAGAGAGCACAAATTCTAAATGAACTTTTACATATTTAATGAGCACAGAGAAAATAAGGAAAAATATTGAGACAGTCCCTGTTAGCTGGCTCAACCAAGACTGAGCAAAATGGCCTTTAAAATGAACAACTAACACTGGTTTACTGTCTCCAGCGAAGCAGTCTTTGGATTGTCATCACCTTGCATCTGCAGATCACTGCAAAGGATCTGATGTACTTCCTTTGCAGCACTGGAAAGGATATTGGACAACTCGTCCCCCTTCTTGAAAGCACGACCCATGTATGCCACAGTTTTGACTTACCAGAACAAAAAGACATGTGTGGAGAGGTGTTGAACTGATTAATGCATACATGATCTCTTGTGCCAGGGTAGTTCATCTCAGTTGTTCAAGGTTTGATCTGAGGTATTAGTAATGGTACAGAGTATTCTACAAATGGGTTCCTCATAGCTTGGATGTGTGAAGCATGATGAAATCTACCCAGTCTTTCCATGAATTGGTCATTTGTTGGCCTTGAGATATTACATGCCTATTGACTCAGTCAGGGCTACCTTGGGGCTCCCAATTATTCTGGCCATCCATCATTTCCCAGCAGCAACTGAAAGGAGGTGAGGGTACATAGCTTGAGTGAAAGCCGTTGGAGTAAAGGTGACTTTGGGATTGTTCATGATTCATACCATTCACGAGGTACCTTAAAGAAGATCTGAAGCTAAAGACTTTAGGACTAATCATGTTTCCTATTGGAGAGCAAGATTTCTACATCACAAACACCAAACACTTGACTTAACATTTAATGTTATCCTAGATTCTGAGGAATATGCAACATAGGGAACACACCAGGCAAATGCATGCTTTGTATCACAAGCTCATTATTCTGTTCACCAAGTCAGGTGGGCTGGCATTCTGTGGACCTCCAGGCCACTGTCAGTCCCTTTAGTTGAGGTCTCAGTCTAGAAATACTACCATATACCCTGCCCTGCCTTTGCCTCCCCAACTTGGGCTCTACCCTGGTTCCCGCTTGTTCATCCAAACCCCTCCTCTGGCCGTGTACAATACAGCCTAGTTTCTCAAAAGATGCCATCATTAGAACTACTGACTCACATACTCCTAACAGATTATTAGCGCTAATTTCATAATTCTCTGCAGCTCAGTGCACCTCAGGTCTCATCCCAGGTCCGACTTTGCGGTCATTAGAGGTATTTCCAACTCCCCCCAAATCTCCCAGTTGTTCCCCATAGAGACTGTGGTTAGGGCCACATCTCTCTCCTCTCAATGGGTCATTTACTTTAACACTCTAATTGAAAACTGTTTCCTCCTTAAGGACATTGCTTTACCTTTGGCCATCTTAAGTGGTAGCCATTTTCCCTCGCAGTCCTTTACTCCCAAGCCTAGACGTGGAAAATGTGTCTTCTTCCTTCTTATTATGACTTCATGACTACCATTCCTCCTTCCTCACTAATCACCTCCCCCTACTTTGAAGCTCAGGTCTTTCGTGTGACTCTTGTACTACCTATTATTCCTGAAAGAGTTTAGCCTCTGGCTTTCTCTTTCATCTCCATCACTTCTGTCACTATATTTGGTGACTCTAATATTCATGTAGACCAATGCACCCTACACCCAGGCCCCTCCATCCCTGCACTTTCTCCCTACCAATGCTCTTTTCTACCAAGTCACCTCAGAAACCCCCTCCCATTGTTAACTTCTAGAACTGATCTTTGTCAACAGCAGCATTTCCTTCATAATCTTAATTGTGAGCATCTTATTCTATGACCACAAGCTCTTGGTGTTCCAGCTCACTTTCTCTAGTTCGACCGTGGAGCCCTCCAAGCCATTAATTATCATACCACCATTTTCTTGATCTTCCCTCTTTTCCTGGCTTAAATATCCTGGTCTCACAATAACCATTCCTTGTAGATAATCTCAGTGTTCTTTCCCTTTTCTCCCAATAGTATACCTGTTCTTGAAATCCTTAGCTATGGCTAAACAATCTGCTTAATTAGTGACAGAATCCAAGCAGCTGAACACAACCAGAGCAGAACACACAGCCATGACTTTCAGCCATATTTTCACTTTGTCCTCTCCAGTGTCAGGTGGAATACTCAGCCTGTCTGGCCATGTTGCCAGGAATCTTTCATCAATCTTTTCTCCTTCTCTCTGAGACAGCTCATTCTTCTTGCTCCCCCCAAATCTCCAAAACACCCCTCCCTGCTTTCTCTAAACTTGCTTCTTCTATCTCTAAAAAAAATTAAGTGCAATCACATCTACCTTTGGGTTAAAAAAAAACATGCTATAATACAGTCCATCAAATAAATTAATAAATATAAACTCCTGGGGACCACAATACTCTTTCTGCTCTTCCAGCTTCTTTTCCACTTACCAACTCATGATTATAGAGAAAAAAATTGAAAAAATTGTCTTGTACTGAACTCACTACAATTAGACTTATTACTATTTTTAAAATCACCATTATATAAGAATTGCTCTTGTTAAGTTCACAATCTAGTCTTCACATTGTGAGTTCCTAAATAAAATAAGAATCTTTAAGTGCTTTTACTACCCTCTAAATCTCCTGTTTCCAACTGTTTTATTACTGCAGTATTTTAATTTTACCTTTTCTTTTAAATGAAAAAAAATTATAGCTATTACTTTTCTTAATTGTAATAAGCTTATTAGATTTTATAAGCAGATTTACAAAGTTTTTTGCTTACTAGTGTTTCTTCTATCTCTCTAGATCCTTCCCACCCTGTTTTAAGGAAACATTTTTGAATGGTAAACTATGTTGTCTTTGTATGTTTGAAAACATCTGTGCTTCACCCTTATTATTGAATGATAGCTTAACTGGGTATAGGGTTGATACTCTCCACTGCATTTCTGGGTGATCTCTGGCCCTGGGAAAGAAATACAAACAATAAGCTGCTTGGATTTCTCTGAATCCTGCATAGATCCTCAGAATAGGGAAACTGGATTTTCCTAATCCTGAGCCCTGAGATTTTCTTCCAGACATGAAGCAGGTGAGCAAATCTGCCTTTTGCAAGCACTGAGAATCAAATTAACACTTTTGCTACATAAATTATATTACTTCCTTCTGGGTGTATGAAATAAAATCCTTTCAAATTTCACTCTAGACCTTTCTCCAGAGTGGAGTTTAATTCCCACGTATAGTCCGGTTCATTTCATGTGGATTTGCCTGTTATAATGCCTTTACACTAAGGTGGAGGGTCTAATTATCAGATCAAAGTCTAGTAAGAGGGAATGAAGATTTGTCAGATGCTACTGTGTTCTTGGGTGTGTGGGGACATCACTATTGGGCTTAAAGAAATGGAAACCCCTTCACAATTCTGTCCAGCTCTTCTTCTTTTCTCCATCCTTTTCAAAATTAGCTTCTCCTGAATTTATGTATTTTAGCTATCAATTTCACCTGTCTTATTTTGATGTATTTTCCTTTCTCCTATTCAAAAATTTCCTTTCTGACTAATGTTTTCTACTCAACATACAGAATTCTAGATTTGAAGCTGTGATTTTAAGACTAAAGTTATTTCATTGTCTTCTGGCATCTGTTGCTACTAATGAAAAATCTGTTACCTAATTATCAGCCATTTGTTGGGCTGTCTTCTCTGGTAGCTTTTTAAACTTTCTTTTTACCTTTGATATTATTCAGTTTCACTCCAGTATGATTAAGCTAATTTTTAATTAATCTGTTATTTAGTTTTTCCTCCAATCTGGAAATTTCTCAGTGAGCTTTTCAACCATGAATTAATATCTTCAATTGTTTTCTCTCTCTGTCCTATGTTCTAGACAGGAATTACTCAGTTTTATCTTCTGATTTACTCCACTTTCTTCCATAGAAAGAAAGTGTTGGATAATGTTTATCCTATCCTCCAATAGCTTTTTAAAATTTCAACGGCTGTATTTGACATTTTTAAGATTTCAAAGTGGTGTTTGTCGTTTTTTGTTTTTTAATGCACACGTGTTACCAGTGCTTTCCTTCATAATTACTTATTTTTTAGTGCTGACCCACCTTCCTTTAGCTCTCCAAAGATACAAACATATTTCTATGGTAGCCATTTTAGTATTTTGTATTACTTCATTAGTCAGGAGTGAACATTCTAATTGCTGAGTTTTCTTGGTTAGTATTCGTTTCTTCTGTGTGCTCTGAACTTTAGTTTGCAAATGCATATTGAATAGAAAATTTTAGTTTTTTCTCTAAAATCACTATTGTAGCAGTTTTGCTATTGCTTTCATTGCCTGTGTCTTCACAGGGGCCATGGTTGCCATAGTCACCACTTGGGGTTCCTTCCCTGCAGTGACATCATCGGTTTATAAAATCAGGTTCTTGAGGCAGCATGGCTTGTCCAGGTCCTTGATCAGTAACCGACTCCCTCAAGCCCAGGTATGGCCTTTATGCCAGCCTCAGCAGCCTCATCGCAGGCCTAGAGTTAGGCAGAAAGCCTGGCTCCAGTCCTCCAACACATGCAGAGTTAAGAGAACACCAATCTGTTTCCACCTCTGAAGTCTAGAGGCCTGTGGCTGCAGCTTTCAGTCTCAGGCCCCAAACTTCTGATTGTGTTTCTGACCCATTTCTGATCCATGAAGCTACACATTTGTTTTGGCCTTATTTTATTTTTTCTGTTATTTCTATGGGGGGAGATAGGGTTTGAAGCTTGATCACACTGTGCCATCTGGAGGTGGTCCCTCTGTTTTGTATGAATGAGAACTCCCTACTAATGCGAGTAGGGGGCTCTCAGGTTCCTTGGGTTGTTGATACCAAGGGTTAAATTTTGATAAACAGCATAGTTCTAACTAGTACCTCAGATATAGAGCAGGGAAGGGCAAGAGGATATGCCCAGTTCAGTGGGACTGGCCCTCATGAATTGAGAAAAGCTCCATTGTTGTCTCACCACAATAAGTAAAGAGGGACTTGAGACATGAGGGTCCTTGCTGCCAGCAGTAGGGTGTTTTGTCATGGTGTGGACCACTGTTCTCATAGCCCATGTAACTAGTAAGCCACGAGCTATAGAAAGCAATCCATAGAAAAAGGAATAGCATTTCTTTTTGAACAGGAAGACTCCTACAGATTAACATGAAAGATTTTTCCTATTGCAGCTATGTGTGGAGACTCAAACATAGAACATATTCAGTTTTACATTGTTCAGACTACTCAAAAACATTCTCTTTAAAAATGCCTTCAAGTGTGTGTTTTGGAGCAAACAATAAATGACATATTAAAGCATGATATTTCCCCGGAAATCAAAGTTGACATATTTGCTATCAGTTGCTATTTATGTCAGGTTAGAAATCTGTTCCTCTTTATTTGTAATCATATAACAAGCCACAGCCTAATTGTTCTCTCATTCTGACTTAATTCCAGAAGTCTGCCTAAGAGATGTCCCTCCCATCTGACCAGGGTCCTTGATTGGTATGGCCTTCTCATATAGCCAGGGGATTGATTAATTCCTCAGGATTGATTGTCTGGAAATACTAAAGTCTTTCAAATGTATGCTTACAAATTGCATAGGACCTGTGCTGAGTTCTTTCAGCAGTCATGACTAGCATGGAGAAGTGAGCTGAGTGAAAATCTATGTAATCTTGCTCATACACGTGCTAATGCGTGTGCTGTGGTAATGTGGATAAAAGAACATAGAGGCCACTCATCTCAAGGGCAGGGGCCTTTGGCCTGTGGAAGTGGATGTGTCTTCAGGCTTCCACATCTAAAAGAAAGATGGATCAAGTTCAGGAAGCTGAAGAGAAGAGAGTATATTTCAGAGCAGTAAAGAGGCCAGTGTTGCTGGCGTGTCGCCCACTTTGGGGACTCATGGGGAACTATAGGGGGAGGGAATGTGTGAGTCTGTGGTGCTTTGGCAAACCCAGATGATGAAGTCAGTGGGAAAGGCCTGCCTGGGTGCTCAGGGAAGAAATCCAGAGAGAGGCAAATGTTCGGCAGGATTCCATTCATGAGGATATTCAGGATATGGTTCCAGAAGGAAAGAGGCTTGGGAACCACGTAGTAAGAAGGCTGGAGGAGGAGGTGGGATTGGGAAGGGCAGAGGGACGGAGGAGTCACCCTCTGCCAGTGTCTCCCTTTTTATGATACCTGGTCACCACCCTTCACAGCCTCAGCATCCTCAGGTTGGTGGCCCACACAACAATGGTAGAGTGCCTCTTCTCCCACTCAACACCTCACTCCCGGTATCACACCTCCCACCGTCAGGTCACCATGTCTTAGAGCAGAGCTGCAATCCCTGCTCACACCTTTGGTTCTTAGTCTTCCAGCTCACTTATCCTAATAACTCCACTAGCAGTTCTTGAACCTCATTTGGATTTCCAATCCACGGACATACCACTTTCTTTATCATCTATAAACCCCCACCAATATAGCCACCTCTTCTTTACTCAGATGAATTTATGGTGCTGTGTTTTTTTAAATTAATTAATTTATTTATTTTTGGCTGTGTTGGGTCTTCGTTTCTGTGCGAGGGCTTTCTCCAGTTGCAGTGAGCGGGGGCCACTCTTCATCGCGGTGCACAGGCCTCTCACTATCGCGGCCTCTCTTGTTGCGGAGCACAGGCTCCAGACACGCAGGCTCAGTAGTTGTGGCTCACGGACCCAGTTGCTCCGTGGCATGTGGGATCTTCCCAGACCAGGGCTCGAACCCGTGTCCCCTGCATTGGCAGGAAGATTCTCAATCACTGCGCCACCAGGGAAGCCCTATGGTGCTGTTTTTAAATCATTTCTGAAAAACACCTTGAACTCCCTTCCTCCACTCTCCTCCTATTGTACTGGTTGACTGTGCAACTATTCCAGATATGCATCCAGTTAACCTGGGCTTGTGAGAAAACCCAAACCAATTTAAAGTTCTTGACTGCAAATCTCAGATGAGTTCTCAGACTGCTGAAC
>NW_006769482.1:2267174-2276283 GCF_000442215.2 Lipotes vexillifer
GACTCCTGAACCATCTACTACACACCCTAGTGTGCATGCTCTGCTGCTTTCCAAAATAATTCTCCACACCTCTAGGTTTCTCAGTTGTCAGACATCACTTTCACCCACCCCTCCTCATTCTAGGCTCATGACCATGCCCTTTTATCTATGAGGAATGTGAAGCAACAGGATAAAACTCCCTCAGCTTGCACCACTAAATCCACCAGCTACCTGCCTTCTCACCTATTTCCTGGTATAATGGATAAGTCCATTATAGATGTACTCTGTGCACCTCCACTTTCGTTGCTCAGGTGCACTTGTGTTTTGGTTGCTCTAAATCCTCAACTTCTCCTGAGAGGCTTTGCTCCAGCAATTACTTCCTTTTCTCCCCACATCATCAATTTACCTTCCTCTGCTGGTTAGAGATCTCCCATCTTAACAACAAATTCTCACTCAACCTTTCTTTCTCTGCAGCTGCTGCCAACTGCCTATCTGATATCTTTACATGTATGTTGGGGGCATTTGGAAAAAAAACAGAACTCTGATTTTCACCTCTCCCCACCTTTTCTTTCCCCAACCTTCAACCTCAGCCTTCCCATCTGCACCATCATACACCTCCTTGACTAAACCAGAAGCTCGACATCACCTCTGTTTCCTACATTTACCTCACCCCCCAATTCATCTCATCAACAAGTCTTCGCAATTCTCTGTCCAAATTATATCTCAATTCTTCCCATTTGTCTCCATTTCCACATTCACACCCAAGCTATCATTGCCTCTTGCCTGGACTGTAGCAATTGGTATCTCCACTTCTCTCTCTGCTTTCTCTGTTGCTTCTTACCTATTCATTCAAAACACTGCAACAAGGGCAGGGTATGCCAAAGATCAAGTGATTGGTGTAGACAAGGTATAAAGACCAGGTATACATAGACTGGATGAATGCAAACACATGAAAAATTTATCATTTAACTTACTGTGCTCTCATTTGTCTTAATTGCCCTTCAAACCTTTCTATCACGGGACTGGGTAGAGAGATAGGAGGGATATCCCTGGATGTTCACTCTAACTTCATGGTGCATTCTCCTTGGTGGAAACATTCTGGTTCCATCTTTGCTCAATCACTCTAATAAAAAGATAACTCTAATTTCTTCTTTTCCCCATGTTTTCACTAAGAGCTGGCTTTCTTGTAGTGAATTATGTAGAGTATATGAGCTTTCAAACTGCAAAGAATAGAAACAAATCTCAGGTCCTACATTATCACCTGTGTTATCTTGGACATGTTTATTAACCTGCTTAGCCTTTGTTTTTTTTTTTTTTTTTTTTTTTTCTTGCGTTATGCGGGCCTCTCACTGTTGTGGCCTCTCCCATTTGCGGAGCACAGGCTCCGGACGCGCAGGCCCAGCGGCCATGGCTCACGGGCCCAGCCGCTCCGCGGCATGTGGGATCTTCCCGAAACGGGGCACGAACCCGCGTCTCCTGCATCGGCAGGCGGACTCTCAAGCACTGCGCCACCAGGGAAGCCCAGCCTTTGTTTTTTATCTGTAACTGGTTAATGATAATACTGATCCTGTAGGATTATTAGGTGCAGAGGAAGAACAAAGCTTCTGGTCATAATCCTATCAATACAATGGTCAAATTGTTCTCTTCCTTTGGAGTTTTGTATTTAACAAGTGAAGGTGTTACCTCTCCCAGCCCTATCCCACTAAAAAAAATGTTTCTTGGAAATTTAATTCCAAAACTCAGAGCTATTCTGACTTTATATCCTACAGCTTATGATTTCTCTTATGGATGTTAAAGGAGTGAAAGTCCAGTACATGAAATTCTGAGCCCCCACCTCCTCTTCCAAGACAGAATCTCTGCTTCTCTCTTGATAATATGTTGGGATTCTACTTAATTTAAAAAGATCTGTGTTACTTTCAAAAATTTGAAAACTACTCCCTTAATGCCAAAATAATAAATTTTAGCAGTAGAAATTTTAAGCATGTTGGCAAACTTCTGGAGGAATATTTTAGGAAAGAAGGGAAATAATTTCATATATGATTGATTCCTTCAATGCATAATGTGGTCCTGATATCATTAATATTAAATAATTCACAGTATTTTAAGATACTTAATGCTGCCATCTAAGGACTTGTTTACTATCTTTATGTAAGGTTGGTTTTTTGAGTTGGGTTCCTACACAGACTTTGAGAGAAGAACTCCAGAGCAAGTGGTTTATTTGGAAGGTGATCTCAGTTAAACCCAGTAAGAGGGTGGAAAGTGAGACAGGAATGGGAGGAAAACAGGAAGCCAGGGCTCAGTTTTGTTGGGGAGTTCAGGGAGACAATGTAGAACAAACTTAAAACAATCTACTCCAGACAAAGAAGAGAGAATATTTATTCTCTAACTTGCATCACACATTGCTGAGGGCTGCTCACAAAGGCATCAGCTCCTTGGCTCTGCTTGTTTACTCCACCTGAAGACCAAGAGACAGCCCTCAGGTTGTGCAGCTGCAGAGGCTTGAGGAAAGACTGAGAGAGGATGTGGGTGAGGGACTATAGGACCGTTACATACAGTATGTTATAATAGTGACTGTTTCATTAATTACATACATACCAAATGAGTGCAGTGTATGCTCCTTCTTGGGCTTTCAATTTGGGTAGATTTAAGTTGGAATCTCCTCTCAATTGCTGTTAGCAATGTGACTTTAAGCTAGCTATTAGTTGCTCCATACATGGGAAAAATAAAACCTATACAGTTCTTAGGAAGCTTTAATGAGTTAAGATTTACAAAATTCCTGGCAGCGTTCCTGACATATAGTATGCCTCAATCAACATTAGGGCATATTACAAGGAGTGAAATTGCTGTGTTTTATGATATATTACACTTCAAATTTACTAGGTAATGCAAATCTTTTTTCCAAAGTGGTTGAACTGATTTGCATGACCACCAGGGGTCTTTTGGGGTTCCAGTTGCTCCACATCCTGGTCATTTTCGAGTCTTTATAATTTCAAACTTCATGTGATATATTAATATCACACTGTGGTTTTAATTTTCATCTCCTTGCAGATTAATAAGGTTTATTATTTGAATATTAACATTTGCCATGTGCCTGTTCAACCCCTTTGCTTATTTATCTACTTGGCTGTCTTTCGATTGATTTGTAGAAGTTCTTTATATATTCTGCATGCTATTTTCATATGTTGCAAATGTCTTCTGCTATTCTGTGACCTGCCTTTCTACGCTCTTTTTTTGGAAACATCTTTATTGGAGTATATTGCTTTACAATGGTGTGTTAGCTTCTGATTTATAACAAAGTGAATCAGTTATACATATACGCATGTTCCCATATCTCCTCCCTCTTGCGTCTCCCTCCCACCCTCCCTATCCCACCCCTCTAGCTAGTCACAAAGCACTGAGCTGATCTCCCTGTGCTATGCGGCTGCTTCCCACTAGCTAGCTATTTTACATTTGGTAGTATATATGAGTCCATGTCACTCGGTCACTTCGTCCCAGCTTCCCCTTCCCCTTCCCCATGTCTTCAAATCCATTCTTTACATCTGTGTCTTTATTCCTGTCCTGGCCCTAGGTTCTTCATAAACTTTTTTTTTTTTTTTTTTTTTTTAGATTCCATATATATGTGCTGGCATACAGTATTTGTTTTTCTCTTTCTGACTTATTTCACTCTGTATGACAGACTCTAAGTCCATCCACCTCACTACAAATAACTCAATTTCGTTTCTTTTTATGGCCGAGTAATATACAATTGTATATATGTGCCACATCTTCTTTATCTATTCATCTGTCAGTGGACACATCTGTCCATGTCCTCGCTATCGTAAATAGAGGTGCAATGAACATTGTGGTACATGACTCTTTTTGAATTATGGTTTTCTCAGGGTATATACCCAGTAGTGGGATTGTTGTGTCATATGGTAGTTCTATTTTTAGATTAAGGAACCTCCATAATGTTCTCCATAGTGGCTGTACCAATTTACATTCCCACCAACAGTGCAAGAGGGTTCCGTTTTCTCCACACCCTCTCCAGCATTTATTGTTTGTTGCCGTTCTACTCTTGTTGCCTTTCTACTCTCTTATTGATGAAGAGAACTTCTTAATTTTGACTGTAATCAAATTTATCAATCCTTTCTGTTGTGTTCTTTAAAAATCTTTCTTTCATGACAATATTGTGAAGATTTTCTTATTGACTTTATATTCAGCCTTCTTGCTAAGTACACTGCTAAATTCTAATAATTTATTTGTAGATTGCCTCTATTTTCTCCCTACTTAAGCATATTGTTTGCAACTAATATGTCTTCTTTTCTAATTCTCATATTTTTATGACATTTTATTTATAAATATACCTTTTATTTATAAATATATTTTATTTCTTTCTCTTGCCATATTGCTCTGGTAAGAGCCTTAAGAACAATGTCAAATTCAAGTGATCCTTGTTTCTTCTGGATCTCAAAGGAGCAAGATTTTAACTTTTATAATTAAGTTTGATATTTGCTGTAGTCATATGTAGATGCCGCTTATTAGAAATGGACAACTAGTCGTCTGGGAGGTTTTTTGTTTTTTTGTTTTTTAAGGATAAATCGATGTTGAATTTCTTCACATGCATTTTCTGTCTCTATTAGGATGACGATAATGATTTATCTCTTTCATTCCATTAATGTGATGAATTACATTGACCAATTTATGCAGTCTTAGCATAAACTCAACTTTGTTATGATTTCTGTTGTTTTTATATATAACTGTATTTGGATTATCAATTGTTTTGTTTAGTATTTGTGCATTTATTTTATGAGGGGATTGTTTTGTGATTTTCATTTATTGTAATATCTTTGTCAGAGTTGATATCAAGTTATGTTGTTCTCATAAAAAATACAGATGTAGTCTGTTGTTTTTTATTGTCTAGAAGGTGTTATATGAATGTGGCATAATTTCTTCCTTGAATTTTTAGTACAATTCATTGGTAAGGCCACCTAGGCCTGAAATTTTGTTTTTGTTGTGGAAAAGTTTTTAATTATTGATTCAATTTCTCTCTTAGATATAAGACTATTCAGAGTTTTTACTTCTTGTGTTTATTTGGGCTATTTAGGTTTCTTAGGAATTAATCAGGTGAATCTACCTTTTCAAATTCATCAGTATAAAGTTTTGCATAAGATCCATTTATTATCCTTTTAAAGTATGTAGGGTCTGTAGCAGTACCCCATTTTCTATTTTTGATATTGGTAATTAGTGTATTATTTCCTTTCTCTTGATCAATGTTCCCTCCCTTTTATTTTTGGTTTTGTTGATTCTATTGTGTATGTACATGTAGTTATTTTCTATATTTTTATTGTTTTAATTAATTAATTTATTTGTTTTTAATTTTGGCTGTGTTGGGTCTTCGTTGCTGTGTGCGGGCTTTCTCTAGCTGTGGTGAGTGGCGGCTACTCTTCATTGCAGTACGTGGGCTTCTCAGTGTCATGGCTTCTCTTGTTGGGGAGCACGGGCTCTAGGTGTACGGGCTTCAGTAGTTGTGGGATATGGTCTCAGTAGTTGTGGCTCAATGGCTATAGAGCACAGGCTCAGTAGTTGTGGCTCACAGGCTTAGTTCCTCTGTGGCATGTGGGATATTCCAGGCCAGGAACTGAACCCATGTCCTCTGCATTGGCAGGCAGGTTCTTAACTACTGCACCACCAGGGAAGCTCTATTTTCTATATTATTATTTTTTGTGTTTGTACCTTTCTAATTCTTCTTTTCTATTATCTGTTGGGTCAATCTGATTTCCTCTATAACTTTGTGAGATGGATATTAAGCTCCTTGATTTCCAGCTTTTTCTCTTTTTTAATATATGCATGTGATTTCAGCTTTAGCTTTGTCCCCAAAGATTAGTCATGTCATATTTTATCATTGTTCATTCAACATCTTTCTACTATCCATTGTGATTATTTTCTTTTTATATGTTGCTCCTGGTAGTCACATTTCATCTCCCAATTCACTCTGATTTCAGCCCCAGCTGCAGTGAATGTTGTTGTGCTGACAGCTACCCGCCTCAAGTATGAGTCAAGTATGCTTTCTAATTTCTGCTCCAGATGTCCCCAATTCTTTGGAAGATTGCTTGACTTGTTTACAAATCCAGCTCCTAAATACAGGGAATTTAACACCTCCATGGTCAATTGAAGGTGGTGTACAGATGCCCAAGCCTTCCCTCATTCAGTGGAAAGTTCTAGGAGGCTTTTACTGTGCTTGTCACATGTCTCTGAGAAATCAAGTCATTATTGGATAAACCAGACAACTTTACATTTATTGACTTTTCCAACTTTCCTGTCTGAATCTTTCCATTCTCTTACTTTTCCTTCCTGAGAACCCTTCCCAAATAAACTATACAATGTTCTTGCATACAGCTCCGCTTTTTTTTTTGAAATTCAAAACAGAACTATTGTATTACTTAATTTCCAAATGTAAAGGAATTTATTAGTTAAACATTTACTTTTAGCTTATTTTACTGTGATCAGAAAAAATTCCCTCTAATATTGCTAATTTTGAGCCATGTTTATGTATTACCTATTTAAAAATAAATAAAATTGATGTTTAAAAAGAATGTATAATGTAGCTCATTTAGTATGTGGTGGTATTTTTAGTGGAAAGGGAAAAATAATTACAAATAGAAATGGTCAGCAGCAACTTCTCTCTTGGGTACTTTGTCATTAGGTTACTCAAATGGGTTCTGACATCTTTGCAGCTAGTAAGGGCCTGGAGATACCTCTCACATTCAAGATGTACTCATCTTTTGGAGACTAAGTGGAAACTGTGGAGCTCTAAATAAAGTAGGTATGGGTCATGCCGTGTGCAAAACTGTTTTCATACAGCCTTTAATCTAAAGGAGTTTTTGAAGATCATCCATGCTCCAGCTACATTCACAGCCAAAGACCAGATAAAGATTCGTGGCCAACGTTTAAATAGCAAGGGAGAGAATTTGTCTGTGATGTTCCATATTCTCATCCTTAAAAGAACTTAGTGTGGCTCTTTGTGGCTTTGGTAGGCAGCTGATTATAGACAAGACTGGATACACACCTTTCCAGATCAAAATGAAAATGTGGGTCCTTTGTCAAAATGCAAGGATAAAAGTGCTGTTAAAGGTACTAACATATAATGTGTTTTTATTTTCTTCCATAATTTATCCCTTAACTTATGATTTTTAAAAATTTGCTATTTAGTGTCATGCTAAGTAAAGAAACATTAAAATTTTAAAATATTTGTATGAATTTTACAATTCACCTTTATATAAAATTGGTAATGCCAGCATTAATTGTAAATATTAGAACATTAACTTGTATATAGAATCACTGGAATCATACAACTTGCATTTTGTAGTTTGTATACCTATATTTCTTTCTTACAGTGGAAATGCTGCACAAAATGAATGCACTCCATGATAGGCACATTCTACCAGCACTCTACCTTTGTTTACTGACGAGTAAAGAAGCACTGAAGAAGGAACTATGGGTTGCTATGTCTTTCTCTTTCTTTCTATGTTGTCATTTGCAGAGTAACTGGTTGGCAAATAGAGGGTAAGAAAGGATAGGACAGGATAGGGTGCTGCGGTTGTTCACATTTCTTAGAAGGCCAGTGCCTTCTGCAACTGATGAAGCAAGTTCTGTTGGAACATCACTTGTGTCCCCTCAGCGCTGTCAGCCTTCCTCTGTTACTCAGTAAAAACATACCACACTTACCTGATACTCACTTTGAGCTTCTCTGAACTCCACCAGAACTCTGTGCCCACAGGGTATTGCAAACCATGAATACCGTCGGCACGGAACGGAGGATATGCACGATTCACAGATCTCTGCTCACTCGCACGCTCCATTGTCCCGTTGACTTGACCTGCAAAATCGAAGTTCAAAGATAAAATTATTTAGAATTTCAAGGTGGCGACAGCAGAGCATTATGCCAAGAGAGTGCCCTTCTGAGTGGAGGGCCTCTGTGACTTCCCAGGTCTTATCCTTGACTGAGGATTGGCGAATACACGTTGGTTGGATTAAACAAAATGAAAATGGAGGAAGAGACTAATTTTGGGTTATGATCCTGACCCATGTTTCCCTGGGCCCCACTCTACTCTCCACGCAAGACAGACTTCCTTTCCTTATCTCTGTGGACAGGAAGACTGGGTCTTACTATGCAAGAAAGAGGATTTTGGGGTAAAGTAGTAGCAAGAGTTTTTTTTTTTTTTTTTTTTAACTTATTTCCTTTGTGGTGGCTGTGAGGCATTGTTAACAGGGACATTATTTCTGTCTGTGTGCTCTGTGTGAAAGGGCTTTTCTTTTTACAAATCTCAAAGATTTCAGATCTGGCTATGCCTAGTGTGGGCCAAGGGTGAGGTCCACCCAGCTAGGGCTGGGGACTTTGCAGCTGTCTCTGCTGACTCTGACCTTGGCCTGTGCAAAACCTCTCCCCAACAAGTGAGGCTGGAGGCCCAGGGTTCTGATGCAAAGAAGTAAGAGATCAGAGCCCCTTTGCTGGTCACCTGCCCTTTCAGATGCATCAGCCTGGAAGGGAGCTAAGTGTTCTTGCAGGTGCTTCGTGGAAGAGGACCTACATGAACTGTCTGGGTTCCCTCAGCGCCCATTCCCCCATCCCTGAAGTTGGCTCCTGCCCCTACCTTTCTGCCAGGTGTCCTCTCTCAGTCACCCCTGTTTCCACCAGCTGCCTGAAAGGGCTTCCTTCTCAGCCATTTCTTCCTGGCCCCTGGCCCCTGTCTTTGTCAGGGATTACCCCCTCTTTTTCCTGAAATTCACCCTGCCCTGGCCTTACAGCTCCTACAGCCTCTGTTCCTTCTCCTTCTGCACTGAACACTTGTCCTGAATTTTCCCCCTATTAGGTACAACTAACTCAAAGTTCTGTGCTTGGCTTTCATTTGTTACTCCTGCATAAACTGCAGATGTAAAACAAACTAACAGAACAACACTTCTTTGCCGGAGATTTTAATATCATCTCTAGCACTAATTAGAAAGCAGCTTTCCAAAATATCTAAATATTTACACCCTCAGCAGTATAGCTTCCAACTCGGAACTTGTTACTTAATTTCTCATGATGTCCATTGTCTTATCTTCAGAATTATATATATATATATATATATATATATATATATATATATATATA
>NW_006769482.1:2276954-2311591 GCF_000442215.2 Lipotes vexillifer
ATATATATATTTTTTTTTTACATGTAGTTAGAGATTTCTATCTAGATACAAATATGCACATAAAATTTGCCTAAGCACTAGTAATTAGAAAGATCATGTCTTAGGATTCCATCATATAAAAAATCTACATTTCTCTAGACATTCAGTTTTCACAGAAAAGGCAGATATATATAGTAGTTTTTCAGGTTCATAAAGTGGGAAAAGTATTCCAGGTAAAGAGAATAGCCCATAGTTATTCCAGAAAACTGAGAGAGTATGAGGTGGGGAGTAGGGAGTGAAGGAAGACCAAGCTGAACAGAAGGCAAAGGCTCGGTCATGACGTGACCCTTCTGCCATTGTAAGGAACATGGAATTTGAATGGAAAAACAAAAAACAAAAACAACAAGATTCAACAATCTGCTGGACAAGAGACTCACTTGAACTTTAAAAACACATATCCATTGAGAGTAAAGGGAAGGAAAAAGATATTTCAAGGAAATGGTAATCAAACCAGCAAACAAAAAAGACCAGGGGTAGCTATACTTATATTAGGCAAAATAGACTTTAAACTAAAAGTGGTAAAACTAAACAAAAAAGGTCATTATATAATGATAAATGTCAATCCATCAAGAAGATATCACAGTTACAAATAGTGATGCACCCAACATAAGAGCACCTAAATGTATAAAGCAAATACTAACAGAACTAAAAGGAATTTCACCTTTATTTTCCATGACAAGAAGCATGTAAAGATTTTTCAGCAATGGAGTAACTTGGAAAGATTCATGTTAGAATGCAGATGTGATCTGTTTAAGGGTCTCAGAGGATGTACAAAAGGAAACTCATGCAGGCAGCAGGGAGGAGAATGTATTTGGAGGAGATGAGAGGTCAGGCACCCCAGGAAAGGGACCACTGGGATACTTCAGGACAGAGCTAGAGGGCATCGTAGCTCAGCTAATACTTGTTTAGGTCGGGGAAGACTGGGGCAGCCAGTGAGGAGCTCGCTGGTGCAGACACTGGGTGGTGGGGAGCTGGTGATCATGGATGAAAAAGTAGAAGGTATTCAGTGTTAAAGAAGCCAAAGTGAGATTAGTTATTTGAACAGAGTTTGTATGTAAACACTAGCGATGAAATTTTGCTTAAAAATATAACATGTTTTCAGACTTTGTGCATTTGTATTCAGTTGTTGCCCACATGGTCTTTAGTTCTCTCCAGTTCTTTTTTTTTTTTTTTTTTTTTTTTCCTGGTCCGCGGGCCTCTCACTGTTGTGGCTTCTCCCGTTGCGGAGCACAGGCTCCAGTCGCGCAGGCTCAGCCGCTCCGCAGCATGTGGGATCTTCCCGGACTGGGGCACGAACCCATGTCCCCTGCATCGGCAGGCGGACTCTCAACCACTGCACCACCAGGGAAGCCCCGGTTCTTTTTTTCTTTCCCTCTGTTCTCCTTCCTCCCATTTCTTGGTTTTGTTCTTAAATATTTTATTTTTTAAAGAAACCAATTAGACTCTAATAAGTGCAATTTCTCCTATGTCCACGAGGTGGAAGCAAAGTATGCAACTTAATTTTTCCACAGCCATTGTAATATTTATTTTCAAATAAGAATGTGTGCTTACATTAAATATGCAAGTTATCGGATTACAAAAGTGAAAGACATTTATATATTTATTGAAATAAAAAATTCAAAACAAGAAATTATAATTAAAAGGTAATCCCTATACTACATCCATAGCTTCTTTTAAATTGTTTCTTATAAATTAAGTTTTGCACCTAATTGGGATTATACTGAATATACTGTTTAGTTTCTAGATTTATTTTACTTACCACTGTATCATAGACATTTTCCCATATCATTCTTTAAATTTTAATTTAAAGTTATAATGGTTGCATATTTTATATATGTCTATACCACTGTCTGCCAGTATAGGAAAGACTAATATAAACAGCCAGTGTAAGTAGCCATGCACATGAATGTGTGCCCACATCTATGGTCTTTCCACGGATATATTCATAGAATTTTAATTCTGGGGTTAAAAGGAATATATATTTTTAAGGCTTTTGGTCTATACATACATAGTTACTTACATCATAGTTACTTACCTGCTTACCTAGTTATGTAGTTGCCAGTCACACCTGTATCTGAACAAGCCCTTCTCATTGCCTTCTTGCCAAATTGAGTTGAGTGTTCCTTTTCATATGAAAGAAGTATTATTCTCATGACTTTACTACCAAAGGTGTAATGGCAAATCGGTTTGTTCAAATGGAGCCCACTGTACATAACCAAATTGTTTTTGTTGATTACAAATTCAGTGTAATTAACTTGAGCAATAAAAAAAAAAAAATAGTAGGAAGAAGAGTAATGATCAGCAGATGGCACCCTAGAATTAAAATAAAAGCACATAAAAAATGATTATTTTTTTCTGTCTTGCCACAATTTCTTTCTAAGAAATGATTGATTTTGATGTAAATATTCTGTAAGGAAGAATTGTTAGGCATGAAAAAATGCTCAAAGTTAACAAAATGCAACTAGGGGCTTAGCAGGAATCCATGTTTCTGGAAAATTGATAATGTTCAAATTTTAACACTTAGCCGTGTTATATTTATATTTATAAACACTTGGCCAGTTTACTGAGGACTTTCAGTACTTTCCTTGTGAAGATTCCAAGACCAATAATGAGTCGAGGTCTTTACTTCTTCAGATCTTCTTTCCTCAGTGAAGTATTGTCCTCTTCCACCATGGCTCTAAGGCTTACACCTGTTCTAGGTAGAAAATCTGAGGTGTGTGCTTAAGTCACATCTTCTCTGTAGCATAGGCATCAAAACTACAATTTCCCCTCTTAACGATAGAGCAGGATCTAGTAAAATGGGTCAAAACATCAGGAATCCAGGTAAATCCAGTGAAAAAGTGGTGTCGATTGCATTGTTTGGGAAATTTTGGGGAAATTTTGGCATTGCTCCAAGTGAATGGAAATGCCATAGAGAGAGCTTATGAGAGCTTGAATAACTGAAAGCATCGTCCTGCTGTCCCTAAACCTCATAATGACAGGAGTGTGTGGAGATGGAGTTCTTGGGAAAGATTTGACACATGTCCCTGGAGCTTGGAAGAGGTACATAAACACAGGCTGCTGCCAGCTTGTTGCCTGGAGATTGCTGAAGGTTGGGGGCTACTGGAGCAGCCTGTGTTAGAGGCCCTGAAAGATAGGGGTGGGGTATGTGCCAGAGGACGAGATGCAGGTAGCATCTCCCTCTCCCATCAGTTCTATGGAACCATCACAGAGTTCAGGAGAGACCCTCAGAAGTTTAATTCTGCCCAACTGGACACGCAAATGGGATTTCCAACTTGGAAAAGAGATTAGTTTGTGTGTGCATCTGACCAAGCTAAAGAGGGCCATGTCTGCCTCACCCAGGGTGTCCTGGCAGTGGAGGGGCCAGCACTGTGGGTGTTGGACTGCTCTGCAACAGATGCTTCAATGTTACGTGGAACCAGCTGGTACCAGAGTGGGGCCAAGCCACCTCCATGTCACCAGCAGATGAGCAGTCACATGAGGCAGCACTGCCTCCTTACAGGTTCTCTTGTGTTGCCTAAACTGGAGGAGAAAGGGGAGCAGGGGAAGTCACCCTGAGAGTAAATCAGACCCCCCATCCCCAAGACCTGTACAGGACAGCAGTTAAGGCTGGGGGAGAAGAGAGTGGAACAGCATAGGAGGTTGGTGTGGTGCCTTAGAAATGAATAATACTGAATCTTAAATCATGCAGTAAGACAACTCCGAAACTCTAAAACGATAGAAAACTTGAAGATCCCAATATATTGATGATGGACCACCTGCCCAGTAAAGAAGGGCAATTTGACAAAGCATATTTGAAAGTGATTATTGAAACCATTAAAAATACAAGTTTCCTGCTTGTAGCCCAAAGAAGTGATATACATCAAGAAACCAGTAAAGTCTGTAAATTAAGGAATTTGGTTAATGTATTTCTATATTTGAGTTTTTAAATTTACAAATTTAGTTTACATGCTCAGAAAAAGTTTGCCTATTAGGTCTATAAATAGTATAGGTATAGGCATTATAGTGTAGTATATAGTACAGTACAGTATATAATATAGAATAGCATATAATAGTAAGTATAGTATAATATGCTTTTGTGTTGGTGTCAGCTTATCAATAGTGCTGTTCTTGGCTAGGAATGCCTGGGGCACTCATCTGTGTCTCTACTATATTTTGCTGAGACCCACAGACATTTTCCTAACCACAGCCAACATTGTGGCTGCACTGGTCCTTGTAATTCTTATTATGCACCTCAGCAACAACCATCAGGGAACTTTGAAAAACAAAACCCCCAAGATTTATTACTCGCAGGTCCTAGAGGGTATATGGCACATCTGAGGGCCACACAGCAAGGTTGCAAGTAGAGAGGGAGGGAGAGAGTGTGGACCTGGGGTTCTACTTTTACTGGGGTCAAGGGTGAGGTGCCTAGGGTTTAGCAGGTTCACTCTTTATTGGCAAAATTAAAACATATGAGCAGGAATTTAAGTGTGGGAAGGGAAAGGCAGGGTCTCTCAAGTGGTCAGTTATCTAGGTCACCCAGGGCTTTCTACAAGGGGAACCTCATGGGTGGGGTGGCACAGCCTGGCTCTTCACCTAATTGTGTAGCTGGTAGTGTGTGTATTAGAGATGGATGTCTTTGAAGTAGATGCCTGGGAAATCAAAAGCTTCATGTCAGGCACTTACATTATAATAATAAAAAGCTTGTTGTCAGGCACCTACACTACAAGTATATAGTATAGTATAGTATAGTATAGTATAGTATAGTATAATATAGTATAGTATAATATAGTATAGTATAGTATATAGTATAGTAATATGCATTTACTATGCATTACAAATATGCATAATTGAGAGAATCAGATATGTTAAATTTGCCTGTGTGGTATTCTTTTTAATAAATTTAAATTGAAGTCTAACATACATACAGAAAAGTACGCTAATTACAAGCATGCAGACCTATGAATTATCACAAAATGAATGCAGCTGCGTAAGCCCCACTCAAGTCAAGACGTGAACATTAGCAGAGCTCCAACAGCTGTGGTGCCCCTTTCCTGACACACCCCCACGTCTTCCAAAACACAGCAACCGTTTTGATTTTTAACAACATATATTAGATTTGCCCCCTTTAAAAAAAAAAAAATTCCATTGCATGGATGGACTACATTTTGTTTTGTTTTGTTAAATATTTATTTGGCTGCACTGGGTCTTAGTTGCTGCACACAGGATCTTCATTGCCACGTGCGGCCCCTTTAGGCACGGCATACAAGATCTTTTAGTTGCAGCACTTGGGCTATTAGATGTGGCGTGAGGGATCTAGTTCCCTGACCAGGGTTCGAACCTGGGCTCCCTGCATTGGGAGCGTGGAGTGTTAACCACTGGACCACCAGAAAAGTCCCAAGATCATATAAATTGAATTATTTCATATATAGTTTTTCTTTCATTTTTGTTTTCCACCATATTACATTTATAAGATTCATCAAGTTTTGCTCATTGCCATTGCTTTGTCAGTTCTATGACAATATACAATTTTACTTATCCATTCCACTGTTGATGGATGTTTAGTTATTTCTAACTTATGAATATTTAAAATAATGCTAACGTGAGTTTTCTTATACATGTTTTTGGTATACATGTACCCATTTCTAGAGGATATGTACCTGGAAGAATTTCTGAATGGTAGGGTATAAGTATTGTCATAGTTTCCCCAAGGGGTTGTAGCAACATACACCCTTACTACAGAATGAGTTCCAGTAGCTCCAAATCCTTGCTATTCCTTCCATCCTTGGAACTGATGCTAAAGTGGTATTTAAAAAATCCCTTTGTTCAGTTTTTCTAGTTCTGTCTGGTAGGAAGTTTAATGAGAAAAAAACTGGTCTTCCATCACTAGGTTACATTACTTTCATGCAATTTTAATATTTTAAGAAAATTTAAGTACTTTTGTAATCAAAGTTGATTGTTCAGAGGAAGTTAATTTCTTAAATACCTACACTAATTTGTTAATCAGAAAATCAAATTATATTACCCCAATAAACATTTAAAAGAGAAAATCAAATTATTGTTATTTTTACAATAGCCATTAGTTTTATGAATAGAATAACAAGATTTTTAAGTTGTCCATAAAGACTTGCAGAAAAAAGCAAGTTTCAATGTTTGTATTCACATGGAGATAAATTTTACATTTGGTGTAATGGACTCTGAGAGTCTTTTCAGCCCAGAAATTATTTCTTGTCCCTCCCAGACTTTGAGACTCATGTGATGAGCACATTATTTATATCTATCTATCTATCTATCTATCTATCATCTATCCATCCATTCATTAGTCTTTCTCTTTGTATCTGGTTCCTTCCTTAGAGATTCTGATTCCTTAGTTCTGTAGGCTGTATCAGGAGCAAAATGCAAACATGCAAAGTTCTTTCAAAAATCATTTTATTACTCATTAAAAATATAGTAATGGAAAAGGTGCATTGCAAGAATTTTGCATTTTTACACTCTGAGAGTTGCTGTGTG
Organism: Lipotes vexillifer; assembly: GCF_000442215.2. Classification (NCBI taxonomy): domain Eukaryota; kingdom Metazoa; phylum Chordata; class Mammalia; order Artiodactyla; family Lipotidae; genus Lipotes; species Lipotes vexillifer. The sequence goes on from NW_006769482.1 coordinate 2,283,483, forward strand.
ATCCAATAGGGTTGGTTTCCAAGACAGTACAGTAATGGATTTGTGGCCTCCTAAGGAATTTTTTAGCAGGCGGTGGGCAAAGAAAAATCAATAAGCTTGACTTTAAAACACGGGGTCTGTAAAGAGTGAGCCATGAGGACAGCCACACTGTAGTGACAAGCTCTAAATCTCGTTCTTATTCATGTGGGGAAGCAAAGAGTTGCACATCTGCAGATATTCAGGTATTAGTAAATGTGCACTCTATGCCTGAGGGTCTAGTATCATCTCAATCAGGGCGATGATTGACCAGTTAATTGTCTTTGCTTCTTCCTGGTTTTGTTGTTGTTTTCCTAAAGGAGGCATTAAATACAGAGCTCAAGAGATATCAATCTTAGACAAACTAGAACAGAAAATATCAAGGAAAGACCCACAGCGCCAATCACTGATGGGGACCTTGGGGGTCATTTCAGCTGGTCTTGTCTCAGAAAGTGAGAACACCCATGGGGGTGATGGCAGATGTTGAAGGAGGAGGGTGTATTTACACTGCACTGACTAACTCAGGGTCCATCATTTAGAAGGAAGAAACAAGGCAGATCTGAGATTAACCTATTGGTGTTCATCTGTTATTGAAATATTACAGTCAGTAATCTATATTTGTAATATGTACATATTCCATACATATACACACAATGTATATCACAATATTACAATAATACAATTGGCACTTGGTCAATTTACATTGATCACTTTCCAAATGCTGGCAGTAATTGGAATCTGGAGACACAAAGAAAAATAAGAAACTTTTCCTTCATTTGAGGAGATCACAATGTAATAAGTTGAGACTGATTTATGAATAAATAATTGCAATCAGAGAGATAATTGTAAACAATAATACTAAACACTTAATAGTGCAACAGGACTGCTCTGAGTGATTTACTGTGTGTTAACTCACTTACTGGTCATGAATATCTGAAAAGATAGTACACCTTTATTTTTGTCTTTTTACTGAGGCACAGACAGGATAACTTGGCTGATATTACTTAGCTGGTAAGCAGCAAAGCCAGATGTTTGAATCCTGGGCACATTTAACCACCACCTTAACTGCTTCTTCTCACATGTAGGAAACTCATAGTCTGCTGGCTGGGTTCTTACAACCTGCATCCATCCTTGCTGGTTCTTTTCTCCTTCCTGTTTGGGATAGACATGGGGAAGAAGTGATTCATTTGTTCCTACAGCAGTTGACTCCACAGTCTGTGCATCAGTCACCTCCCCAGTCTTGATGCTAACTGTGGGCATGAAGCCCACACCTAGCTGAGAATCACTGCTTTGTGTTGGTGCTCTCCACCCCACGTGTCCTACCCCCCCCCACTGGCTGTGGAGGGTGGTGTTGGAAGGCTGTTTCCTCCTCCCTGCACCACATCAATCGTGGATGCAGGCCCCTTCCCAAATTCTCCACCATGCAAGTAATGCCTGACTGAACAGTAACATTAATTAATATTTGGCATTAGTGGAAATGTAACTGAGCAGGACCCTGTGGGGTCTTCCTGGAACAGAACCATCCACTCCATGTCCTCTGCCTGCCTCTTGTCTATAGCAAAACTTTAGCCTCCTAGGCCTTCCCTGAGTTCTAAGGAGTTGGAATTTAATTTAATCAGAGAAGTTAGAAAATGCTGAAGGAAGGGAAAACAGTCAAGAAAAACAAAATAATAATAGTTTAGCCATTTAAAGAAGTCAAGGACCTTTGTTTCCTCTCAAGGGCTATAGATAATATTCTGAGCCATGTCCTTTGAACTGTTGTGCAGATACTGAAACCCCCACCAGATGGAAGAAGTTAACTATATGCTGCCCACAAGCACATAGACTGGTTGGAACCAGAAAGTTGATGATGTTAGGTTGGTGATGTTGACTCCCAATTACCTCACCTCCAACCAATCAGAAGAATGTCCACAAGCTGATTGCATACCCATAACTCCCCCTCCTTCACCATGTCTTTAAAAACCTTTCCCTGAAAGCCTTCGGGGAGTTCAGGCCTTTCAAGCAATAGCTTCCTGGACTCCTTCCTTGGAGCTCTGAAATAAATGCTGCACTTTCCTTCACCACACTCTGGTGTTAGTAGATTGGTTTTACTGGGTACAGGCAAGCGGACCCAAGTGTGGTTCAGTAATAGAAGGAAATTATGATGTAAAGTACAATAAAAGCCAACCATGAAATATGATTGTTCTTAGAGTTTATGGGCCCAACCCTTTCCTCCATAGAACACCTTAACACACACACACACACACACACACACACACACACACTATCTTTTAACACTCAATTTCTCTGAGAAACCAAAGGAAAGACTTGTGCACTGCCCTCATCAGTCATGATGTACCCCAACTAAATCCTTTACTCAGGTCCACTCCACTAATGTTATTTTCCATTGGATTAGTCTTTCTTCAATAAGACCAATGTCAGAAAGCTCAGCCTCTTTATGAAAATACACAGAGGGAGGAAGGAAAGAAGGAAGGAAGGAAGGGAGGAAGGAAGGAAGGAAGGAAGGGAGGAAGGGAAGAAGGAACATCGTTTATCCTCACCATGTCTCCTTCCTCACCTATTGAATCAGAATAACCCAACCTAGCCTAAAAATGCCTATGTTTCTGGAATACTATTAATATTAATATGATATATAATAATGATCTGGATGCTATTTAAAGTCCAGGGGTGAGAGAAGTCCCCTAAGGAGAGTGCACCATAGGAAAATACTGTAGTATCACATCAGCACTGATGGAAACAGTAGAGTCAACCAGTGTTAAATGAACCTCTACTCTGTGCCTACTATATGCCAGACAGGTCAAACAATTTCAGAATTACCACATTAAGGCAAATGTGTTCAACATTTCTATGGTCTGAGTGTTTGTGTCCCCGCTCCCCTAATTCATATGTTGAAACCTCATTCCCAAGGTGATGATATTTGTAGGTGGGGTCTTTGGGAGGTGATTAGGTGATTACAACCAAGGGGAAAGTCAACAGAGCCTGCATTCAACATCATCAGACCAAGATCCTGTTAGCCCAGTAGCATGTCATATCACATTTATGACTCTAGGTTTCCAGAACCTCTTATTCCACATTGGGTGAATGTATCAGGGATGCATGGGTCAGAAAAAGGCAGAAAAACTGAAATATGCTATTGTTATAAAATCACTTCATTAGATAAATAATCTTCTAATTTATTCTTTTTGTCACCTGTCCCTGTTGACTGGTTGCTCAAAATTAATGCTGTTTTCTTTAAGCTAAGGCTTCATTAGAATTCCTCTTCTGGGATGATCAATTATAGAACTTTTCACTTGAACAATAAGGCTCACCTTCCTCAGGAAGTTTTGAAGTAGCTGTATTAGGATTTTAATATATTAATTTCTCCAAAATCTAAGTCCTAATGTAAGATTAAGCCTAAACACCTTATTTTTGGATGACCAATATCTAGTCCAGTTATATCTTTGAAGAGAGTTAAGACCCGGTGACTAAGAAAGCATGTAACTCTCTTTCTGTTACAAATGCTGTTATGAATTTTTATTTGAGTGTGTGCAGTATTCCATGTGAGGCCATAGGTCCTTGACAACCTTAGTGAATATTTCCCTTGTAAATCCTCTCAGCCCCCAGATATTGCTGTGTCCAATACTTGTTTATTTATTTATTTAATTTTTTTTGCGGTACACGGGCCTCTCACTGTTGTGGCCTCTCCTGTTGCGGAACGCAGGGTCAGTGGTCATGGCTCACGGGCCTAGTCGCTCCATGGCATGTGGGATCTTCCCGGACCGGGGCATGAACCCGTGTCCCCTGCAATGGCAGGCAGACTCTCAACCACTGCGCCATCAAGGAAGCCCCCAGCACATCTTTATCTTGCTTGTGGAGCCTCCCAGACAGTCTTTGTCAGAAAGAAGTTTTACTTGCATTGTCTCGCTCAAAACCCACTTTCCATTGATGAACATGCCCTGCCTTGCAATATGTAATGTACGTTTTCTGTGCTCTTTGGCAGAGATTCCTGGAGAAATGCATTTTGCTCAATGTTTTTAACCTGCACAGAATACCTTGCATATAACAGTCAGTGATTTGTTGTGGTGATTAAGGAAATTAACCTAACACTCTTAGGAAGACATGTTTCAATACATCAACTACACATATAAGAATATGGATGTTAATGAGAGCTGGAGGCCAGAGGAAAGCTCGCCTTGGTCCAGTGGAAGTTAATCATAATCTCTGGATAGGACTTTCAAATTTAAAAATAAAATTTCATGTTATTTTAACCAATAGGTAGGATATAAATAATTATCCTTCTTTGATTACTGAGGTAACTGTAGCACAAGGTCAATTACTGAATTGGACATAAAGCTAAAAGCAGCACTTACATGAAGCTCAGTGGTTTGCAAACGTAAGTGCAACGGAAATCATCCTTCTCACACACCCTGAGAGATGTGCTAAATCTAATGTGGCAGATCTAGAATGGAATCCTAGGAATTTGCATTGTAATGAGTTTTTCAGTGGATTCTAATGCCAACTATAGCTGAAACACATTTTGAGACACTGCAGTTGTGGCTCTTTTAAGATGGGAGAGCACTTGGAAGGGCTTTTGTCCTGTATGTGGGCCTTCCCCCAGGACTAGATCAATTCTATGATGAGCATCCATCAACGAGCATGCCTCAATGAACAACCCTCTCCCTTCTGTCTCTTCTGGCCAAAAGGACATGTACAAACCATTGAGCATGCAGGCTAGCAATGCAGGAAAGGGCTGAACACCTGCTGTGCATGTTTGGAACTCACCTTTAGGGTTTTCCTATATATGTGTCTTTCCCACTGAGTCTTCAGTCTCCTAAAATGTAACCTCTGTTTCTCTAGTCCTATAGTAACTCTTGAATACTTCCTGATTCCTGAATTAGTTCACTTTGGGACCTGGTCCTCTTATCTATCTATAATCTATGATATCTGCCAGTACTAGCACACCTCAGCAGACACCAGAATTAAGGTTCATAGACTTTCCCTCATTCTAGCATGGCCCTGGCCCTCAGAACCAACTCCTCTAACCCCACACAGGCACAATCTTCTGACAGTATAAATATCTTATAGGTCTCACTCCAACCACTAGCAGGCAAATATGCTTCAGACTTGGGTTGTCATGAACTTTATGATAGCAAAATAGATATGCAAATAAACTTGAGCTGAATAGCATCTGCTAAATCTCTGAGGAAATTCTCAGTACATAAACGACCAAGGTATTGGCTCAAAGAGAGGAAATGCTGGTCATGGTCTCTTGGGATGATTCTTAGCAGAAATTGAATGATCAAAAACATATAAAACAAAATACATGCAGAGGGAGAAAGTAGTAAAATCAGAGATGCCATCTCCAATGGGCAGGTCCCAAGTATTCAGTGGAGTATGCAATGTAGCCATTGGGGTGGTGAGAGCCCAATACATCTATAGCCATCCCAGGAAGTTCCTTCAGAACCATCCGATGAGCTTCTACTTTTATTTTGCACCTATATGGATGTCATATCACCCTGTTAAATCAGGGAAGGAAAGAGAGAGGCAAAAAGTTTAAGCAGTGAAGAACTTGGTATCTGGTGATGAACTACATTCATTAAATAAGACTCATCATGAAATATGGATGATTTTGATCTACTGAAGTTGTAACATCAATAAAATACTGCATTTTGACAATCTGTGCTGGACAATGCAAATCCAAACATAATTCAATTTCCCCTGTGCCTTCATAACAGTTTAAAATATTTAAATGGTCCATAGGGAATAGGAAATAACCATGATTTCCTGTTTGGCTCAGAGTTATACTCCTTCTAAAAATGCTAGTGCCAAGTTTTCCTATTTCCTCATATTTCAGTGCACCTGCCTTGATCCTTTTATCAAATGATTTTATGCCTAAATAAACAGTGTCCTTTATTTACTGTTCCCTTTCCTTTATTGAAACTGGCACACATACAGATCTAGCATTTATTGCCACCTGCCAATTAATTTAAATGTACAATTTGTAAATGCATGCTTTAAAATCAAAAGGCTAATTGAAAATGAGAAATACTGGAAATCATAAAAGAAAAGAATCAATGATTGTGCCATAATGTTATTGGAATTGGATGTAGGAGCTTTAAATCTTTACAGAAATAAGGGAAGTATCCTTTATATGATATCGTAGAGCTCTCAGAAGATCTCCTATTTACACATATGTAGTTACTGAAGTATGGGTATAATTGGAGTGAGGGCCTCACTTTTTTTATTAACATCTTTATTGGATTATAATTGCTTTACAATGGTGTGTTAGTTTCTGCTGTATAACAGAGTGAATCAGCTATACATATACATTTATCTCCATATCTCCTCCCTCTTGCATCTCCCTCCAACTCACCCTATCCTACCCTTCTGGGTGGACACAAAACACCTAGCTGATATACCTGTGTTCTGGCTGCTTCCCACTAGCTATCTATTTTACATTTGGTAGTGTATGTATGTCCATGCCACTCACTCACTTTGTCCCAGCTTCCCCTTCTCCTTCCCCTTCCCCATGTCTTCAAATCCATTCTCTACGTCTGTGTCTTTATTCCTGTCCTGCCCCTAGATTGTTCAGAACCTTTTTTTTTTTTTTAGATTCCATATATATGTGTTAGCATACAGTATTTGTTTTTCTCTTTTGACTCACTTCACTTTGTATGGCAGAGTCTATGTCCATCCACCTCACTACAAATAACTCAATTTCATTTCATTTTATGGCTAATATTCCATTGTATATATGTGCCATATCTTCTTTATCCATTCATCTGTTGAAGGACACTTAGGTTGCTTCCATGTCCTGGCTATTGTAAATAGAGCTGCAATGAATATTGTGGTACATGATTCTTTTTGAATTATGGTTTTCTCAGGGTATATGCTCAGTAGTGGCATTGCTGGGTCATATGGTAGTTCTATTTTTATTTTTTTAAGGAACCTCCATACTGTTCTCCATAGTGGCTGTATCAATTTACCTTCACACCAACAGTGCAAGAGGATTCCCTTTTCTCCTCACCCTCTCCAGCATTTATTATTTGTAGATTTTTCATGATGGCCATTCTGACAGGTGTGAGGTGACACCTCATTATAGTTTTGATTTGCATTTCTTTAATGATTAGTGATGTTGAGCATCCTTTCATATGTGTGTTGGCAGTCTGTATATCTTCTTTGGAGAAATGTCTGTTTAAGTCTTCTGCCCATTTTTGGATTGGGCTGTTTGTTTTTTTGATATTGAGCTGCTGCATGAGCTGCTTAAAATTTTGGAGAATAATCCTTTGTCAGTTGTTTCGTTTGCAAATATTTTCTCCCATTCTGAGGGTTGTCTTTTCATCTTCTTTATGGATTCCTTTGCTGTGCAAAAGCTGTTAAGTTTGATTAGGTCCCATTTGTTTATTTTTGCTTTTATTTCCATTTCTGTAGGAGGTGGATCAAAAAGGATCTTGCTGTGATTTATGTCATAGAGTGTTCTGCCTATGTTTTCCTTTAAGAGTTTTATAGTGTCTGGCCTTACATTTAGGTCTTTAATCCATTTTGAGTTTATTTTTGTGAATGAAGTTAGGGAGTGTTCTAATTTCATTCTTTTACATGTAGCTGTCCAGTTTTCCCAGCACCACTTATTGAAGGGGCTGTCTTTTCCCCATTATATCTTCTTGCCTCCTTTTTCAAAGATAACGTGACCATATGTGTGTGGGTTTATCTCTGTGCTTGCTATCCTGTTCCATTGATCTATATTTCTCCTTTTGTGCCAGTATCGTACTGTCTTGATAGCTTTGTAGTACTGTCTGAAGTCAGGATCCTGATTCCTCCAGCTCCGTTTTTCTTTCTCAAGACTGCTTTAGGTATTTGGGGTCTTTTGTGTTTCCATACAAATTGTGAAACATTTTGTTCTAGTTCTGTGAAAAATTCCATCGGTATTTTGATAGGGATTGCATTGAATCTGTAGATTGCTTTGAGTAGTATAGTCATTTTCACAATGTTGATTCTTCTGATCCAAGAACATGGTATATCTCTCCATCTGTTTGTATAATCTTTAATTTCTTCATCAGTGTCTTATAGTTTTCTGCATACAGGTCTTTTGTCTCCTTAGGTAGGTTTATTCCTAGGTATTTTATTCTTTTTGTTGCAATGGTAAATGGGAGTGTTTCCTTAATTTATCTTTCAGACTTTTTGTCATTAGTGTATAGGAATGCAAGAGATTTCTGTGTATTAAGTTTGTATGCTGCTACTTTGCCAAATTCATTAATTAGCACTAGTAGTTTTCGGGTAGCGTCTTTAGCATTCTCTAGGTATAGTATCATGTCATCTACAAATAGTGACAGTTTTACTTCTTTTCTGATTTGGATTCCTTTTATTTTTTTCTTCTCTGATTGCTTGGCTAAAACATCCAAAACTATGTTGAATAATAGTGCTGAGAGCAGGCAACCTTGTCTTGTTCCTGATCTTAGTGGAAATGGTTTCAGGTTTTCAACACTGAGAACGATGTTGGTTGTGGGTTTGTCATATATGACCTTTATTATTTTGAGGTAAGTTCCCTCTATGCCCAATTTCTGGAGGGTTTTTATCATAAATAGGTGTTGAATTTTGTCAAAAGCTTTTTCTCCATCTATTGAGATGGTCATATGTTTTTTTTCTCCTTCAACTTGTTAAAATCTTGTATCATATTGATTGATTTGTATATATTGAAGAATCCTTGCATTCCTGGGATAAATCCCACTTGATCATGGTGTATGATCCTTTAAATGTGCTGTGGAATTCTGTTTGCTAGTATTTTGTTGAGGATTTTTGCATCTATATTCATCAGTGACATTGGCCTGCAGTATTCTTTTTTTGTGACATCTTTGTCTGCTTTTGGTATCAGGCTGGTGGTGGCTTTGAAGAATGAGTTTGGGAGTGTTCCTCCATCTGCTATATTTTGGAAGAGTTTGAAAATGATAGGTGTTAGCTCTTCTCTAAATGTTTAATAGAATTTGCCTGTGAAGCCATTTGGTCGTGGACTTTTGTTTGTTGGAAGATTTTTAATCACAGTTTTAATTTCAGTGCTTGTGATTGGTCTGTTCATCTGTTCTATTTCTTTCTGATTCAGTCTTGGCAGGTTGTGCCTTTCTAAGAATTTGTCCATTTCTTCCAGGTTGTCCATTTTATTGGCATAGAGTTGCTTGTAGTAATGTCTCATGATCCTTTGTATTTCTGCAGTGTCAGTTGTTACTTCTCCTTTTTCATTTCTAATTCTATTGATTTGAATGTTCTCCCTTTTTTTCTTGATGTGTCTGGGTTATAGTTTATCAATTCTGTTTTTCTTCTCAAAGAACCAGCTTTTAATTTTATTGATCTTTGCTATCATTTCCTTCATTTCTTTTTCATTTATTTCTGATATGATCTTTATGATTTCTTTCCTTCTGCTAAGTTTGGGTTTTTTTTGTTCTTTCTCTAATTGCTTTAGGTGTAAGGTTAGGCTGTTTATTTGAGACATTCCTTGTTTCTTGAGGTAGGATTTTATTGTTATAAACTTCCATCTTAGAACTGCTTTTGCTGCATCCCATAGGCTTTGCATCCTTGTCTTTTCATTGTCATTTTTTTCTAGGTGTTTTTTGATTTCCTCTTTAATTTCTTCAGTGATCTCTTGGTTATTTAGTAGGGTATTGTTTAGCCTCTATGTGTTTGTATATTTTACAGATATTTTCCTGTAATTGATATCTAGTCTCATAACGTTGTTGTCAGAAAAGGTACTTGATGTAGGTTCAATTTTCTTAAATTTCCCAAGGCTTAATTTTTGACCCAGGATATAATCTAACCTGCAGAATCTTCCATGAGCCCTTGAGAAGAAAACGTATTCTCTTGTTTTTGGGTGGAATGTACTATTAATATTAAGTCCATCTCCTTTAATGTGTCATTTAAAACTTCTGTTTCCTTATTTATTTTCATTTTGGATGATCTGTCCATTGGTGAAAGTGGGGTGTTAAAGTCTCCTAATATGATTTTGTTATTGTTGATTTCTCCTTTTATGGCTGTTAATGTTTTCCTTATGTATTGAGGTGCTCGTATGTTGGGTGCATAAATATTTACAATTGTTATATCTTCTTCTTGGATCTATCTCTTCATCATTATGTATTGTCCTTCTTTGTCTCTTGTAATAGTCTTTATTTTAAAGTCTATTTTGTGTGATATGAGAATTGCTACTCCAGCTTTCTTTTGATTTCCATTTGCATTGAATATATTTTTCCATCCCCTCACTTTCAGTCTGTGTGTGTCCCTAGGTCTAAAGTGAGTTCTTGTAGACAGCATGTATACAGATCTTGTTCTTGTATCCATTCAGCCAGTATCTCTTTTTGTTGGAGCATTTAATCCATTTACATTTAAGGGAATTATCACTATGTATGTTCCTATTACCATTTACTTAATTGTTTTGGGTTTGTTATTGTCGGTTTTTTCCTTCTCTTGTGTTTCCGCCTTAGAGAAGTTCCTTTAACATTTGTGGTAATGCTGGTTTTGTGATGCTGAATTCTCTTAGCTTTTGCTTGTCTGTAAAGTTTTCAATTTCTCTGTTAAATCTGAATGAGATCCTTGCTGGGTAGAATAATCTTGGTTGTAGGTTTTCCCTTTCATCATGTAAATATGTCCTGTCACTTCCTTCTGGCTTGCAGAGTTTGTGCTGAAAGATCAGCTGTTAACATTATGGGGATTCCCTTGTATGTTATTTCTTGCTTTTCCCTTTCTGCTTTTAATGGTTTTTCTTTGTATTTAATTTCTGATAGTTTGATTAATATGTGTCTTGGTGTGTTTCTCCTTGGATTTATACTATATGGGACTCTCTGCACTTCTTGGACTTGATTGCCTATTTCCTTTCCCATATTTGGGAAGTTTTCAACTATAATCTCTTCAAATATTTTAACAGTCCCTTTCTTTTTCTCTTCCTCTTCTGGGACCCCTACAATTCGAATGTTGTTGCATTTAATGTTGTCCCAGAGGTCTCCGAGACTGTCCTCAATTCTTTTCATTCTTTTTTTCTTTTTCTGCTCTGTGATAGTTATTTCCACTATTTTATCTTCCAGGTCATTTATCTGTTCTTCTTCCTCAGTTATTCTGCTATTGATTCCTTTCAGAGAATTTTTAATTTCATTTATTGTGTTGCTCATCATTGTTTGCTTTTTAGTTTTTCTAGGTCCTCGTTAAACATTTCTTGTATGTTCTCCATTCTATTTCCCAGACTTTGGATCATCTTTGCTATCATTACACTGAATTGTCTTTCAGGTAGACTGCCTATTTCCTCTTCATTTGTTTGGTCTGGTTTTTTTTATTCTCCTTCATCTGTTGTGTATTTCTCTGTCTTCTCATTTTACTTAATTTACTGTGTTTGGGTTCTCCTTTTTGCAGGCTACAGCTTCATAGTTCCCATTGTTTTTGGTGTTTGCCCCAAGTGGGTAAGGTTGGCTCAGTGAGTTGTGTAGGTTCCTGGTGGAGGAGACTGGTGTCTATGTTCTGGTGGATGAAGTTGGATCTCTTCTTTCTGGTGTGCAGGACCATGTCTGGTGGTGTGTTTTGGGGTGTCTGTGAACTTATTATGATTTTAAGCAGTTTCTCTGCTAATGGATGGGGTTGTGTTCCTGTCTTGCTAGTTGTTTCATATGGAGTGTCCAGCACTGTAGCTTGCTGGTCAGTGAGTGGAGCAGGGTCTTAGCTTTGAGATGGAGATCTCTCAGAGAACTTTCACCTTTTGTTGTTACATGGTGCCAGGAGGTGGACCAAAGTCCTGAACTCAGCTCTCCCACCTAAGAGGCTCAGGCCTGACACCTGGCCAGAGCACCAAGACCCTGTCAGCCACACAGCTCAGAAGAAAAGGGAGAAAATAAAAAGAAAGTAAAAAAATTAATAAAATAAAATAAAATAATTAAAGTTAAAAAAATATATTTTAAAAATAAAAAAGTAAGAAAAAAAGCCAGAGAGAAAGAAGAGAGCAACCAAACCAATAAAGAAATCCACCAATGGTAACAAGTGCTAAAAACTATACTAAGAAAAACAAAATACTATACTAGGAAAAACGGACAGATGGAACCCTAAGACAAATGGAAAAAGCAAAGCTATACAGACAAAATCACACGAAGAAGCATACACATACACACTCACAAATAGAGAAAAAGGAAAAATAAATAAATAAATAAATATAAAAGGAAGAGAGCAACCAAATCAATAAACAAATCTGCCAATGATAATAAGCTCTAAATATTAAACTAAGATAAACATAAAACCAGAAACAAATTAGATGCAGAAAGAAAACCCCAATTCTACAGTTGCTCCCAAATTCCACAGCCTCAATTTTGGGATGATTTGTGGTCTATTCAGGTATTCCACAGATGCAGGGTACATCAAGTTGTTGTGGAGATTTAATTCCCTGCTCCTGAGGCTGCTGGGAGAAATTTCCCTTTCTCTTCTTTGTTTGTATAGCTCCTGGTGTTCAGCTTTGGATTTGGCTCTGCCTCTGCATATAGTTCCCCTGAGGGTGTCTTTTCTTCGCTCAAACAGGACGGGGGTTAAAGTAGCAGCTGATTAGGGGGCTCAGGCTCACTCAGACCGGGGGGATGGAAGGGTATGGGATTCAGGGAGACCCTGCAGCAGCAGAGGCCTGTGTGACCTTGCAACAGCTTGAGGCATGCTGTGTGTGCTCCCGGGGAAGTTGTCCCTGGATCACAGGACCCTGGCAGTGGCAGGCTGCACAGGCTCCCAGGAGGGGAGATGTGGATAGTGACCTGTGCTTGCACACAGGCTTCTTGGTGACTGCAGCAGCAGCCATAGTGTTTCATGCCAGTTGCTGGTGTCCATGCTGATAGCCGTGGCTCATGCCCATCTCTGGATCTCATTTAGGTGGTGCTCTGAATCCCCTCTCCTTGAGCACCCCAAAACAATGGTCTCTTGCCTCTTAGGTAGTTCCAGACTGTTTTCTCGGACTCCCTCATGGGTAGCTCTGGAGCACTAGCCCCCTTCAGGCTGTGTTCACGCAGCCAACCCCAGTAATCTCCCTGGGATCTGCCCTCCGAAACCCAAGCCTCAGCTCCCAGCCACCACCTGTCCTGGCGGGTGATCAGACAAGCTTCTCAGGCTGGTGAGTGCTGGTCAGCACTGATCCTCTGTGCAGGAATCTCTCCGCTTTGCCCTCTGCACCCCTGTTTCTGTGCTCTCTTCCATGGCTTTGAAACTTCCCCCCACCCACCCCCCATCTCCACAAGTGAAGGGGCTTCCTATTGTGTGGAAACTTTTCCTCCTTCACAGCTCCCTCCCAGAGGTTCAGGTCCCATCCCTATATTTTGTCTCTGTTTTTCTTTTTTCTTTTGCCCTACCCAGGTACGTGGGGGAGTTTCTTGCCTTTTGGGAAGTCTGAGGTCTTCTGCCAGCGTTCAGTAGGTGTTTTGTAGGAGTTGTTCCACATGTAGGTGTATTTTTGATGTGTTTGTGGGGAGGAAGGTGATCTCCACGTCTTACTCCTCCACCATCTTGAAGGTCCCCTCCTCACTATTTTTTATCAAAACTTATACAAATTGTTGTATAATTCTGGTTTATCTTCTACTATTTTCCAAATGACCCACTGTAGAAATAATATGCTAATATTCCAAGGAAACTTATTTAATTGCCAACTATTTCATTTTGATTTTCTAACAACTTTAGCAAAAGTTGTGTGTATATGCTATTGGTAAATGAAGCAGAATCAGTATGGATAGAAGGCTTTTTATGGTAAATTTTGCAGAATAATTTGCAAAAGAGGGATTTTAATTAGAAAATATTTATGCATATTAAGAAATGGGAGATAGTTGTCATGTATTAACTCAAATGCTTTTTTCTTGACTCCCTTTTACCCAATACCCTCACCTGAACAGAAGGGGATATAACCTCTACCAGTTAATCGTCTCAGCAGATTCAGATACAAATTTGAAATCCATAGCCCTTTGGTTAAAATAAAATTTGTTGTACAGGTATAAGGCAGAAGAATTTAAGATCAATGTTTTTCATATCCACCCTCACCAAAAGCATCAGGTTTATAACATGAACTATGTCCTTAACGTGGACACTAGCCCACCACCACCTAGGAGAGGGTAGGTGGTGCCCTGCAGCCCTCCCTCAGCCCCAGACTGTGGGTTACCCTGTCCTTAGCAAGAAGCACTGTGCCCAGTGATCAGACTAAGCCACATCTGAGAGAGCAGAGCAGAAACAAGATCAAAGAGTCCATAAAGCCTTTGGAAGGAAACTCTCTTCACCCTAGTGACCTGGAGACATCTTCCCCTTTCAAGGATGGATAAAATGGTAAAAATAGAAAACATTCCAAGACTAAGAATCTGTTTATAAACAGTACAGGTTACTAGCAAGAAAGAGCAGGTAACACAATATAGAAGATAAAAGTGATAGAAGTAGATTACGCCTCATGTCTATGCCTTTAGCTATCTGTGCTTCCTATTCAGGAAATGCCTATCAAGTATCATAAGTACCTACAACATATGTCTCATAGACAAGCCTGTGCCCTTGCAGAGGTATGCAGACACCAGTAGGCAGTAGTGTTGGTTCTTCCTCTGGTCACTCCATTTCTTCTTCTACCTGCTGTGAGGGTGGACAGATATCAGCAGTGGCTTTAATCATTACTTTTGGGATTTTCATCTGTGTCACTGTAGTGGAATGGGTTTCATTCCATCACACTTGGCTTTTTTGTTTCAAATCATTTACTTTTTCTGAAAAAGCAAATGACCCTTTCAAGCACCTTGTAGGGCTCCTACAGGCAAGGCCTTCTACACTCACACTTAGCTGATGAAAGCAATCCACTAATGCTTCTGACTGTACAAGCCCGAGTTCCAGTCCTGCCCACCTTGAGACTCTCACAACAGAAAGAACCCACCAACCCTGAAATGGGGTGGGGGCACAATTGAGCATCCTTACCAATTGCAATGAGAATCAAGGTTGAGAGATGCAATCATATCAGGAAAAAGTAGAGAAGGTTTCAAGATGACACAAACAGCATGTTTTAGCATGAAAAGTCTTCAGAGACTTATGGATATTTATCAGAATATTATTTGTGAATGCTGCTATTATGCAATACAGTACTAGTGGTGATCTTTCAGAGGTTATATAAATAGTGTATCTTGTTAGGAATAACCTTTAATAGTGCATCCTGACACTGTTCTCTCTCTGTGTGTTAAGGTCTACCTCCTCATCCCCTGGTGAGTTTTTGAATAGTGTTACCATTTTACTGTCTAACCAAAATTCTCTTCTGGTTTTTTTATTTTACCCTGGAGATAAGGAAACAAAGGTAAGCTGGGAATAGATAATAAAAGTCCTCCTATGGTCTTTTTAGTAACTTTAGCCTGTAGTCAAGGTAACATCCACCTGTTTTTAGCAAGAGGAGGACCTGATTAGAAAGACACTGAAGGACGCCTTGGAGCAGATACTGCTGATTCTTACTTGGCCCCTCTCAGAGATGCAACTGCCCTGAGGAAGGTGTGTTTAGGCACCTTTGGGGTACTCCACAGCAAACACAGCTCTTTGACTCATCACATTGCTGCTTTCTAGCCCAGGAAAATTGCATTGCTCTCCACACTGCTGTCCATGTTATGAACTTGAGAGTTACCCTGACACTGCATAGGCTTAATGTTTAATAAGACACAAATGATTGTGAGTAGCTTCCTTCAAGTAGGGCTACATTATGACTTTGGTGGGCCTGAGGCACTATTGCTATTGCAAGCTTTCTCCTTCATGAGAAACAAAGAAAATACATTTAAAAATTGTGACTGTGTCAGTATAAAGACAAATGTATTGTAGGTTAAAAATCATTGTTACATTATCATCTTCATTTTTCTTCATATTTTTCAAAGAAATTAAAATTGCATATTTAACATATTCATGGGTCTCTAAAAATATTCTGAGCCCTACTCCCTATGCCTCCTGAGTCTGAAGGGTCAGATGACCAACTTTCCATGCTCCCTTGCAGCCTGTCTCTTCTCTGCTGGCATTTTACCTCATCACCTTGCTATCTGTTCACACATTTTGCTCTTTAATATGTGCTGCATCTGGTCTAGTCAGAAAGCATGTATACCTATATTCAAGATTCAACAGTTTTTCTAACACACACACACATCCTCACATAACACATGTTGTTTTGAATGGACAGGTATCTGCAGTGTCAAATGTTACTGGCCCAACAAGATGATTAGCCCATCCCTGTGTATCGCAAAGCAATATGTTCTCCTTGCTGCTGCTCCCCTTTTATTATTTCCTATTGCAATGCATCTCCAATTAAACCTTCTCTCCCAGAAACCCTAGGCTGGAGCCATTCCTTCCTGGTTGGAGTATAGTTGATTTACAATGTCATGCTAGTTTCTGCTGTACAGTTAAATGAATCAGTTATACATATACATATATCTACTCTTTTTTAGATTCTTTTCCCATATAGGTCATTACAGAGTATTGAGTAGCGTTCCCTGTGCTATACAGTAGGTCCTTATTAGATGTCTATTTTATACATAGTAGTATTTATATGTCAATTCTAATCTCTCAGTTTATCCTTCCCCTCCCTTCCCCCTGTCAAGCATGTTTTTTCCTTACATCTGTGACTCTATTTCTGTTCTGTAAATAAGTTCATTTGTACCAATTTTTTAGATTTCACATATAAGCAACATCCTATGTTATTTGCCTTTCTCTGTCTGACTTACGTCACTCAGTATGACGATCTCTAGGTCCATCAATGTTGCTGCAAATGGCATTATTTTGTTCTTTTTTATGGCTGAGTAATATTCTATTGTATATATGTACCACATCTTCTTTATCCATTCTTCTGTCGATGGACACTTAGGTTGCTTCCATGTCCCAGCTTTTGTAAATGGTGCTGCCATGAACATTGGGGTACATGTGTCTTTTCAAATTATGGCTTTCTCCAGATATATGCCCAGGAGTGGATCATATGGTAGCTCTATTTTTAGCTTTTAAAGGAACCTCCATACTGTTCTCCATAATGGTTGTAGCAATTTACATTCCCACCAACAGTGTAGGAGGGTTCCCTTTTCTCCACACCCTCTCCAGTATTTATTGTTTGTAGATTTTTTTGATGATGGCCATTCTGACCAGTGTGAGGTGATACCACATTGTAGTTTTGATTTTCATTTCTCTAATAATTAGTGATGTTGAGCATCTTTTCATGTGCTTCTTGACCCTCTGTATGTTTTCTTTGGAGCTGGAGGAATTAGGCTCCCTGTCTTCAGACTATACTACAAAGTTACAATAATCAAAATGTAGGGTACTGGTACAAAAACAGGAATACAGATCAATGGAATAGGATAGAAAGCCCAAAGATAAACACACGCACCTATGGTTACCTAATCTACGACAAAGGAGGCAAGAATATACAATGGAGAAAAGACAGTCTTTTTAATAAGTGGTGCTGGGAAAACTGGACAGCTACATGTAAAAGAATGAAATTACAACACACCTTAACACCATACACAAAAATAAGCTCAAAATGGATTAAAGATCTAAATGTAAGGCCAGATACTGTAAAACTCTTAGAGGCAAACCTAGGTAGAACACACTCTGACATAAATCGCAACAAGAAATTTTTGGATCTGTCTCCTAGAGTGATGGAAATAAAAACAAAAATAAACAAATGGAACTTAATTAAACTTAAAAGCTTTTGCACCCCAAAGTAAACCATCAAGAAAACAAAAAGACAAACAACATAATGGGAGAAAATATTTCCAAAAGAATTGACCAGCAAGGGATTAATCTCCAAAATATACAAACAGCTCATGCAACCCAATATCAAAACAAACAACCAACTCAATCAAAAAATGGGCAAAAGATCTAAATAGACATTTCTCCCATGAATTTTTTAACCAGGCTAGAGTGCTCTCACCCTTCCCCCATATTCACAGCAACCTCTTTCCATTGGCAGCATTGATTTACTTCCTTGTAACTGGTTCTTTGTTATGCTCCTATCTCCTGGATTTCTTTCCTATATCTTACCAGTTTACAGCTTCCTGCACGTTAATCAACCTTGCCTCAGAGGAGTAGTTCAAAGGTAGGCAACAGGTCAAATTGAATTCAATATTGCCAGCTCTTTGCCCTTAAATTTTTCTTTTATTTTTTGCATACAAGAATGTTCTCTACTTATGGAAGGAATAAACCATAAAGATTCCTGTTGATCCATTATGCCCCCCCGCCCTGATAATTTTAAGAGTATTCTGTGAGGATGGAGTAATCAGAAGGTGGAGGGCTGATTAAAATATATTTTTTAGAGATCTGTTCTTTTTATTAGACGCCCAGAATTAAACTACTACTACTGATTATCAACCACTTCTTTTTTAAAAAACTTAATTACACACATATTTAACAAGACTTGTTTGGCGCTATTTTAAACCTGCAAAAAAGCAAGTATTGTTTAATTATGTTAATTTCAGATATTTGCTGTAATCAATGTTTTTATTAACTTCCCACACTCAAAAGTCACTGTTTTGGGTTTCCCTGGTGGCGCAGTGGTTGAGAGTGTTCCTGCCGATGCAGGGGACACGGGTTGGTTCCCCGGTCTGGGAAGGTCCCACATACCGCAGAGCAGCTGGGTCCGTGAGCCATGGCTGCTGAGCCTGCACGTCCCGAGCCTGTGCTCTGCAACGGGAGAGGCCACAACAGTGAGAGGCCTGTGTACAGCAAAAAAAAAAAGAAAAAAAGAAAAAAAAGAAAAAAAAGTCACTTTTCTCTTGAAGAAGTTAAGGGCATCATTAAAACTAAGAAAAGCCCACTTTACAAAGTACATTTGCAAAAAACACTCGTGTAAATCCCCAAAGTCAGTTTAGAATACATATTTTGCTACTTTTGGTATGTTTATTCTCTTGTTTCAGAAGATGTAAAAATCAGATTAGTCCATTGTACCCATGTTCGTGAAATAGGAAGTTTCATGTCATAATTCTAACTTACCCATGGGGATTGTGGCTGGGTAAGGGGATTTTCACTATTAGGACAAGAAAAAATGCACTAACACTTAAAAAAAAAAAAAACAGCTACTTTGGAGTATAATTGAAATATAATAAAGTGTGCATATTTAAAGAGTATAATTTGATGAGCTTTGACATCAGCACAATCAAGATAATGAAGATATCCATCATCCCCAGTAGTTTCCTGTTGCCTTTTTGTAATCTCTTCATGCTATGACTCCCATCCAGCCCTAGGCAACTACCCATCTGCTTTTGTCACTATATCTTATTTTGCATTTATTAGAATTTTATATAAATGGAACCATATAATATGTATCTTTTTTTTTTCACCTGACTTCCTTCTCTGTGTGTAATTATTTTGAGATTCATGCATGTCGTAGAACTATCATTAACCCATTCCTTTTTATTTCAGGGTATTATTCCATTGTTTGTTTATCCATTCACCTTTTGACTATTACAAATTCAGCTGCTGTGAAAATTCGTGGGTATTCGTATGGAGATATGTTTTCTTTCACCTTGGGTAAACACTTAGGGGTATATATTTACATGTTTAAGAAACTGCCAGATGGTTTTCCAAAATGATTGTAGTGTTTTACATTCCCATCAGCAACATATGAGAGGTTCAGTTTCTATATATCTTCACCAATACATAGTATGGTCAGTCTTTGAAATTTTAGCCATCCTAATAGGTGTGGAGTAGTTTCTCATAGAGCTTTTCATTTGCGTTTTCCTAATGGCTAATGATGTTGAACATTTGTTCATGTGCTGAACATCTGTCCATGTACCTTCTTTGATGAAGTGTCCAAATGGTTAGCTCATTTTAAATTATTTATTTATTTATTTATTTATTTATTGTGCTTTGAGAGTTCTTCATGTATTCTGGATACAAGCCCTTTAAAACATATATGCTTTGCAAATATTTTCTATATGCCTGTGATATATCTTTTTATTACCTTAAAAAAGTCTTTTAAAGAGCAATAGCTTTTACTTCTGATGAAGTCTAATTTGTCAGTTTATTCTTTTGGGTATCATACTTGTGATGTGAGATCTAAGAAACTTTTGCCTGAGCCAGTGCTAAAGGAATCCTATGTTTTCTTCTAGAAGTTTTATAATTTTAAGTTTATATTTAGGTATGTGATCCATTTTGTGCTATTTTTTGTATAGGGTGCAAAGTATGGATCAATGTTTGTTTGGTTTGGTTTACTTTGGTTTGTTTTTTTGCATATATATATATACCAATATTTCCAGCACCATTTGTGGAAAAGACTACCCTTTCCCCATTGAAGAACCTTTGCACCATAGTAAAAAACAAACAAACAAATAAAAAAAAAAACAGAAAAACATTTGTCTATATATATGTAAGTATGTTTCTGGACTCTATTCCATTTCATTGATTTATTTTCCAATATTTACAACAAAGTTACATTGTCTTGATTATTGTTGTTTTATAATAAATCTTGAATTATGTAATATTATCCCTCTAACTATGTTCTTTTTCAAAATTGTTTTGGTTATTTTATGTCTTTTCCATTTTCACATGTATTTTAGAGTCACGTGGTCAATTTTTATAGAAAGCTCACTGGGATTTTGATAGGGATTGTGTTGGATATATAGTTACAGTTGGAGGGAATCCACATGTTAATAGTATTGAAACTTCTGACCTGTGAACATGTATATCTCTGTAGTGTAAGTGCCTGGCAATTAACCTTTCTGATTATAATGTAAGTGCTTGACATTAAGCTTTTGACTACTGAGGCATCCATTTCAAAGGCATTCATCTGGAATAAGTACATTGCTAACTACTAGATAAAGAGCCAAGCTGTGCCACCCAACCCCTGAAGTTCCCCTTGTAGCCCTGGGTGACCTAGATAACTGACCACTTGAGAGACCCTGCTTTTCCCTTCCCACACTTTAGTTCTTGCTCTTATTTTTAAATTCACCAGTAAAGAGTAAAACTGGGAAACCCTAGGAACCCCACCCATGACCCCAATAAAGGCAGAACTCCAGGTTCATGGGCTCTATTTCTGTTTATCTCTCTTTCTCTACCTATGACCTTGTTTTGTGGAGCATGTCATGTACCCACCAGGATGTGAAGGTAAACAACATTGTTTTCTTCAGAGTTCCCTGATGGTGAGGTGTATCCTGAAATCATAATAAGAACCACATCAGGCAGTGTAGCCACAGCACTGACTCTGGTCAGGGAAATGTCTATGGTGCTGCCACAGTAATACAGGCCCAGGTTAGTTCTCAGGCATTTCTAGCCCATAGCATCACTATTGATAGGCTGAGAATGACCCCAAACAATCTATTTATGTCATTTTAATGTCTTTCATCAAAGATTTGTCATTTTTAGTGTTATAGGTCTTTTACTTTTGTCAAATTTATCACTATGTATTTCACTTTTTTATGCTATTGTAAATGGCATTATCTTTTTTTTTTTTTCAGATTTCAGTTCTTAGTTGCTAGTTTTATAGAAATATCTTTTTTCTCTATATTGATCTGGTATTCTACAACCTTATCAAAATCATGTATTAGTTCTAGAAGACCGATTAATGATTCTATAGATTTACTACTTGGATGTTGATGATCATACCATTCACAAAACAGCTTTATTCTTTCTTTCCAATATCGAAGCCTTTTATTTCTTTTTCATGACCTGTTATACTGGCTGAGATCTCCTTTTTGATTTCTCTTTTTGACTCAAGAGTCTTATTTTAAAGTATTTTAATTTGTTTCCAAATACTTGTAGGTTTTCCAGGAATCTTTTTGTTACTTATTTCAAATTTAATTCCATTGAGGTCAAGAAACCGTGGCTAGAACAAAATATGACTTCAATCGTTTTAAACCTATTAAGACATTTTATGGTTCAAAACATGGTCTGTCTTGGTCAATTTTCTTTATTTTTTTATTGAAGTATACTTGATTTACAATGTTGTGTTAATTTCTGCTGTACAGCAAAGTGACTCAGTTATACCCACATCTATACATTCTTTTTTATATTCTTTTCCATTATGGTTTGTCCCAGGATATTGAATATAGTTACCTGTGCTATACAGTAGGACCTTGTTGTTTATCCATTCAATATGTAATAGTTTACATTTACCAACCCCAAACTTCCAGTCCATCCCTCCTCCATTCCCCCTCCCCCTTGACAACCACAAGTCTGTTCTCTGTGTGAGTCTGTTGCTGTTTCACATATATCTGGACAAAATTATAATTCAAAATTTACATGCACCCCTATGTTCATAGCAGCATTATTCACAATAGCCAAGACATGGAAACAGCCTAAATTGAAATGGTCAATTTTCTATGTGCAGTTGAAAAGAATGTGTATTCTTCTGTTGTGGGGTAGTGTTAAACAACACCAACTATGTCAACTTGGTTGATCATGTTGTCGTGTTTTCTAGATCCTTACTGACTTTCTGCCTACTTGTTTCATAGAAACTTCTTATTCACATTCTATTTCCTTTACCTTATAAATTATTTAGAGAGAGGTATTGAAAATCTCTGACAACTGTTAGTTTGTCCATTTCTATCAGTTCTATCAGTATTTCCTTAAGGTATTTTGAAGCTCTATTACTAGTTGCATAAATGTTTAGAATTGTTTTGTCTCTTTGTAAAACTAAAGTACAGTATCAAACCAGAATATTGACACTGACATTCAAGATACAGAATATTTCCACCTCCACAAGGATCCCTCATGTTTCCTTTTATATCCATAAGCACTTCCCTTTTATCCTTCTCCACACTCTCCTTAACCCTTTGCAATGACTAATAAGTTCTCCATTTCTATATTTTTCTCATTTCAGAGTGTTATATGTATATAAAATCACACAGTATGCAACCATTTGGGATTGGCTTTTTCCACTCAGTGTAATTCACTGATGATTCATCCAGGTTATTGCATATAGCAGTAGTTCATTCCTTTTGACATCTGAGTAATATCTCATGACAGGCATGGGCTATAGGAGCATCATTCACCCATTGAAGAACATCTAGGTTAATTCCAGTTTATATTTACTACAAATAAGAGTGCTATATACACACTTACAGGTATTTGTGCATATAAAAGTCTATTTCTCTAAGATAAATTAATGCTGGGGAATGCAATTGCTGGATCATGTTTACTTTTTTAAAGAGTAACTTAACTTTAACTTTTTTATCAAACTGTTTTCTAGAGTAGCTGTACTATTTACATTTCGACCAGCAATGTATTAGTAATCCCCTTACTTTTCATCCTTGTTAACATTTGGTATTGTTACTAAATTTTTATTTTAGCCATTCTGAATGGTGCATGGTAATATATCATTAGAGTTTTAATTTACAGTTCCCTAATGGCTTATACTGTTATGTATCTTTTTATGTGCTTATTTGTTATGTCATTCATTCTTTGGTAAAATATCTCTTTATATATATAGACCATGTTCTAATTGGATTTTTTGTTTTTTAATGTTGATTTTTATCAGACATATAAGACGTATATATACTTTTTATTTATTTAATTTACTTTTATTTTAAATTTTGGTAAAAGTCATACCATAAAATTTACCATCTTAACCATTTCAGGTGTATAATTTATTAGGATTAAATATGTTTGCATTGTTGTGCAACATATTTCTGTACATTTTTCATCTTGTGAAACTGAAATTCTTTACCCTTTGAAAAATATTTCCATTTACCTCACTGTCAGCCCCTGACAACCACCATTCCACTTTCTGGTTCTATGTTTTTTTCCTGTTTATTTTAACATATTTACTGAGATACAATTCATATACCATAATGAATTTGATTATTTTGATACATTATATAACTTGAATCAGACAGTATTTGTGCTTTTGCAACTGGTTTATTTTACTTAACATAGTGTCCTCAAGGTTCATCCATGGCACAACCTGTGTCATAATTTCCTTTCTTTTCAAGGCTAAAAAATATTCTTTTGTATGCATATACCACATTTTCTTTATCCATTCATCCATTGATGGGCAATTGCATTGCTTCCACCTCTTCACTATATGATTTGCAAATCTTTTTTTTTCCATTCCATAAGTTGTCTTCTCACTATGTTAATTGTTTCTCTGATGCACAGAATTTTGAAGTTTGATGCAGTTTCACTTGTCTATTTTTACTTTTGTTTCCTGTGCTTTCCTAGTCAGTCATTTAGCAATAATTGCTAAATCCAATGTCATAAAGTTTACCCCCTATATTATTATGTGAGTTTTAGAATTTTAGGGTTTACATTTAAGTCTTTAACACATTTTGAGATAATTCATATATATGGTGCAAGGTAAGGATCCAACTTCATTCTTTGATATGCAGATACACGATTTTCCCAAAATTATTTGTTTAAGAAAGTTTTCTTTCCCATTGTATGGTCTTGGGACCCTTATTGAAGATCATTTATTATATAAACAAAGGTTTATTTCTGGACTTTCTATTCTGTTCTGTTGGTAAACATGCCCATCTTTATGTGAGAATCACACTATTTTGATTATTGTAGCTTGGTAATATGTTTTGCAATCAGGAAGTGAGCCTTCCAACTTGGTTTCCTCTGTTTTAAGATTGTTTGACTACCTAGGGTCCCTTGAGATTCCTTATGAATTTTAGGATTATTTTCTATTTCTACAAAGATTGCCTTTGAAATTTTGATGGAGATTGCATTGAATCTGTAGATAGTTTTTTGATAGATATTATAATGCATTGGAAGTATAGAAATTGTAACAATATTAAATATTCCAATTTATGAACATATCTTTCTATTTATCCGTGACTTCTTTAATTCATTTCAGCAATATTTTGCTGTTTTCAGTGTATATGTCTTTCATTCCTTTGGTTGAGTTTATCCTAAGTATTGTGTTATTTTGATGATATTGTAAATGGAAACGTTTTCTTAATTTATTTTATGGTTGGTTTGTTAGTGTATAGAAACACAACTAATTTTTGCATGTTGATTTTGTACCTACAACTGTGCTAAACCTATTAGTTCTAACATGTTGTGTGTGTGTGTGTGTGTGTGTGTGTGTGTGTGTGTTTGTGTGTGTGTGTATGGAGACATTAGAATTTTTCATGTATAAGATCATGTCATCTGCAAACTGAAATAATTTTTCTTCTTACTTTCCAGTTTGGATGTTTTTCATTTTTTTTTTTCCTGACTAATTTCTCTGACTAGGACTTCCAATACTATATTGAGTAGAAGTGGTAAGAGTGGGCATAGTTGGTGTTCCTGATCTTAGAGGAAATCTTCCAGGCTTTCAACATTGAGAATGATGTCAGCTGTAGGCTTTTCAGATATGGCCTTCCTTTTTTATGTTATGGTAGTTTCCTTCTACTCCTAGGGGTTTTTTTGTTTGTTTTTTTTTAGTGTTTTCATGATATAAAAATATTGAAATTTGTTAAACACTTTTTCTGCATCAGTTGAGCTGCTCCTGTAATTTTCATCCATTATTCTGTTAATGTGGTATACCACATTAATAATGTAACACAACACATTATATTGATTTTCATATGTTGATCCAACTTTGCATTACAGGTACTAATCCTACTTGGTTATAGTCTATCATCTCTTTAATAAGTTGCTGAATTCCTTTGCTGATAGTTTGTTGAAGATTTTTGCATGACTATCTATCAGGGGAATTGGTCTGTAGTTTTCTTTTCTTTTAGTATCTTTGACTGGATTTGGTGTCAGAGTAATGCTGGCCTCACAAAATAAGTTTGGAAATGTTCTCTTCATTTTTTTAAAGGACTTAAAAGGGATTGGTGTTAATTCTTCTGTAAATACTTGGTAGAGTTCTTCAGTAAGGCCACCTTGTCCAGGATTTTTTGTTGTTTGGAGGAAGTTTTAAATTTCTGATTCAATCTCCTTAATATATTTGTCTGTTTATATTTTTATTTCTTTATGATTCAGTATTGGTAGTTTATATGTTTTTAGACATGTATTCATTTCTTCTAGATTATCCAGTTAGTTGACATGTAATTGTTCACTGTAGTCTCTTATAATCTTTCTTATTTCTGTAGCATCAGTTATAATGTCCTTTCTCTCACTTGTTTATTAATTATGTGAGTTTTCTCTACTTTTTTCTTAGTTAATCTACCTAAGGGTTTGTCAATTTTGTTGATCTTTTAGCATTTCTTATAAGGCAGGTCTAGTGGACCCTATCAACTTTTATTTTTATATTTTTTCCAAAATTTTTATTTAGTTATGTTTTATAGTTTCTGTCTCTGTGTTGATATTCTCTTTTTCTATGTACAATTGAATTCAACTGTCATTTCCTTGATTTCATTTAGTTGTCTATCTGTGCTCTCTTTAAGTTCATTGATCATCTTTAAGACAGTTATTTTGAATTCTTAGGTAACTGATAGATCTATCTTGTTCATTAGTTTGGGCCATGTTTACCTGTTTCTTTACACCTTATGATCTTTTATTGAGATTTGGGAATTTGAGAAAACAGCCACCGTTCCATGTCCTGGCTTCATACAGGGGAAGACCTTCACAAATCAGCATGGCTAGAGATTATGAAGGACTCCTTAACATTTTTTGGAATGTGCCTTTTCTGGGCTTGTGAGTAAATTCCCTGTTGAAGATGTTTGCCCTGTTCTCAAGGGCCCATAATCTCTTACTCCACCTGGTGACTATCTGTAGTACTGCAGTCTCCCTGTTACTGTAACAAGCTATGGGGCTAGCCTTTGTTCTCAGAGTCCTCCAAACTGGCATCCAAATTACACCTCTGTTCCTTTCAGCACTCTGAATCAAGTGAGAAATAAAACAGACCCTATACATTGATGTACATTCTACTCTTTTATTTCCCTCTTTAGAAAGAAGCCAGAAGTTGGGAGTTTTCTTCCAATTGTTTTGCATTGTTCTGGAAAGGAGGAGAGTTAAGGTGGGCAGAGGCAATGGACTTTCTGGTTAATGGTGTCATGTAAGTTCTCTAGGCTCTCCTTTGCTTCATTCTTTTTTATTTTTGCTCCTCTGACTCAATAATTTTAAATAACCTGTCTCCAATTCTTTCTTATGCTTTTGCTTAATCAAGTTTGCTGTTGAATCTCTCTAATACACTTTTCAATTTAGTTACTATATTCTTCAGTTCCTGATTAATCTGCTTGGTTCTTTTTTATAGATTTTATCTCTTTGTTGATAATTTCATTTTGTTATTTTATCATTTTCTTGATTTCCTTTAGTTGTCTCTCTGTGTTCTCTTTCAGTTCATTGAATATATTTAAAATTACTTAAAATTTTTTGTCAGGGAATTCATAAATCTTTGTTTCTTTAGAGTTGGTTTCTAGAAACTTATTTTGTTCCTTTGACTGGGCCATGTTTCTCTGTTTTTTTGTATGCCTTGTGATTCCTGTTGAGTTTTCACCATATGATAAAACAACTGCCTCTCCCAGTCTTTACAGTCTGGTTTCAGACATGGGAAAAACTTCACCAATCAGCCTGGCTAGAGATTCTGAGGAACTCCCAAACCTTTTCTGGGAATGTGTTTTCTCTGAGCTTGTGTGTGTAATTTCTAAGTTAAAGACGTTTGCATAGGCTGCTTCTCGGGATCTTGTAATCTCTTGCTCCTTTTGTATCTATCTACAATATTGCAGTCACTCTGGTGCCAAAACTATCAGTAAGACTTGACTTTGTTCTCATTGGCCCCCAATCTGCCATCCAAACCATATCAGCTTCCAATAGCCCTCCAAGTTAGGTAAAACAGAAGCCAATTCCTTGGGCAGCTGCCTAAAATTCAGAATGTTGAATGCATGTTCCACATTTTTATGTCCCTCCTGAGGGAAATATTGGGAGTTGGGAGTCTCCCCCTGACGGCACCACACTGTGCTGGGGAGTAGGCAAAATGCAATAACTTTCCTACCTGCTTTGAGGAGGCTTTTCTTGGTTTTGTACTCACCTGAGATTCTGCAACCTCTTAAGTGGATTCTAGAGTTCTCACAAAGCAATTTGGTCCACATATCATTGGTAAGTCTGTGGCCCTATAGGGGAACATGGCTATGGGGCTTCTTATTCTACCATCTTGATGATATACTTCTTTCATATTAAGTTTTGAAAGTTCTTTATATTTTCTCGATACTAGTACTTTGTCTGATATGTCGCTTACAAATAATTTCTCCTAGTCAGAAGAATGTCTTTTCATTTTTTTTTTTTTTTTTTTTTTC
>NW_006769482.1:2311601-2314096 GCF_000442215.2 Lipotes vexillifer
GGCCATGGCTCATGGGCCCAGCCGCTCCACGGCCTGTGGGATCTTCCTGGACCGGGGCACAAACCTGCGTCCCCTGCATCGGCAGGCAGATTCTCAACCACTGCGCCACCAGGGAAGCCCGTCTTTTTATTTTTTAACAGGGTCTTTCATAGAGAAAATGTTATAAATTTTGTTGAATTCTGACTTATCAACTTTCTGACTTTTCTTTTCATGGTTTGTGCTTTTGGTGTCAAGGTTAAGGAACCCCTTGACTATCTCTAGACGCTGAAGGTTTGCTCCTAAGTTTTTCTAATTGTTTTATAGCTTTATATTTTACATTTCAGTTCATGATCCATTTTCAGGGATTTTTTTTAATGATATGTGAGAAATCTGTTGAGTTTCCTTTTTTTTTTTGGCCTATAGCTGTATAATTGCTGCTGCAGCATCATTTGTTGAAAGGTTATCTTTCCTCCTTTGATTTAAAAAAATAAGTTGGGCATATTTATGTGAGTCACTTTAAAGTTTCTTTTTTCCATTTCAGTGAACTAAGTGTCTTATCATTGTCTAGTCACCAATACCACATATCTTGATTATTGTAGCTGTATAAGAAATCTTGAAATTGTGTAGACTAATTCATCCAAATTTATTCTCCTTTTTCAAAATTCTTTTAGCAATTCTAGTTCCTTTGTTTTTCCATATAATTTCTAGAATAATGTCCTTATCTGCAAAAAAAATCTTGCTGAGGTTTTAATAGAAATTACATAATACCTGCATATTTATTTGGGGGAGAATTGGCAACTTTGCTCTGTTGAATCTTTCAAAATACAAACATGTTATGTATCCCCATATATTTAGATCTTCTTGATTTTAAAAATCATCATTGTATTGTATTCATCACATAAGCCCTATACATGTTTTCTTGGATTTATACCTAAGTATTTTTCTTTTTTTAAATGATTGTAAATAGTATTGTATTTTTATTTTAGTGTCTATGTATTCATAGCTAATATATAGAAATCTGTTGGTTTTTGTGTTTATCTTGTATCCTGAGATCTTGATGAATCTCTTGAACAATCCCTTATTGTTTCAGAGGGTTGATTGTCATGTAAACTATTATGTCATTGAAAACGAGGACAGTTTATTTTTTCCTTTTAGATGTGTGCTTTTTTTGTTTTCTGATGTCTTTGACTAGAATAGAGTGATTATTATCTGAAAGTTCTCTTTCTTGTCAGGGTGCCTTTTTATGTACCTTTGGCTAGAGATAGAAGTCTTTTGTTGGGGATTTTCTTGTCTGCACCTGTTCATGTTTCCAGGTTGTTGGGTTTATATTACCTAGTGTAAGATGTATGAAGCAAAAATAAAACCTAGGGAATTTACACTGTTTTAGAGTCCTATGTCCTCATCTGCCTTATACTGGCCCACTTTCAGAGTTTCCTCATGTTTATTTTGTATATAATCTCATGATTTAAAAATTTCTATTTAATGGAAGGAATAGGGGAAATGCATCTATTCCATATTTCCAGCAGCATCATTAGTTTTTAAAAATGTTATGAAAAACTTACTTCTTGATATATATATATATATAAAATCTCCCATTAAAATAGAATACGTTTTTTAAATACAGCTGAAACAAATTACCATTGTTTATGAAATAACATCTTAAGTATTGTCTACTATAGAGTAGTACTCAATGAGCAAAATGGTGAGGTTGGCCTGCACCAAAACTATTTACTTGAAAACAGAACCTTTCTCAGAAATGAAAACTATCATGCAAGAAAAGCTGCAATATCAGCTCTTTTACAAACCTTAGGTGGCTAAAGGAGATGAGGCACTGTTTCTGACATGAAGTTTATTTCTAGGAAGATTCATCTTCTCATCAAGCTCCCAAAGACCCTGCCTGAGAATTTCATAGAGGATGCAGGGAAAACTGGAAAGAACTCTGTGGTTACAGCAGCATGAAACATGGGGCAAAAGCATCCATGCTTTGTTTCTTCTCTCACGAAGGGTAGCTCAAAGGTGGAAAGAGGCTTTCTTCTTAACATTGTCATGGATCATAAAACCACTTTGAGAGAAAGATGGCCCTTCGACATTTACCTTCCTCCTCCTTCCTGCCTGGGCTCTGGAGGTAAAACCTGGCATTGCTGAAGACATTTTGTGACCATAAGTTGATTAATATGCAGTATTTCTGTAAATTATACATCCTTGTATACCTGCTCTTTACCATATCTGACAGTATCTGATCTTTTAAAACCTCATTAGGAGCCCATGGATTTTCACGGCATTATTATTTTCTTTGTATTGCTTAAATGTTTGATCTTGGTAGACGTGTCTCTTTAAGTAGCTCCATTGTCCATTCCAGCATTATGCTGGATATCTTTCAAATCAGTCTTAATTCTGGCAATAAAATGTTGTCTAGTCTTCACTTGAGTTTTTTTGTTTACTGAAATGCTTAGAGCCTTTTCCAAAGAGTTATAGTTTTTTTTTTTTTTTTTTTTTTTTTTTTTTTTTTTTTTTTT
>NW_006769482.1:2314146-2318319 GCF_000442215.2 Lipotes vexillifer
TTTTTTTTTTTTTTTTTTTTTTTTTTTTTTTTTTTTTTTTTAGTGGAAACAAACATCAGATAACTTTACTTGAGCACAGATAGTGGCTGGTATCCTTCCTCAGTCATTTTAGAGGCAAAGTTAGAAATGACATATTTTGAAAGAATATGTGTTCACATTTATTTTTCCATTTGAACACCACATTTTCTAAGTTTTAGTTGTCTTGTACTCATTTAAAATATTTCAGATGTATTAATTCCATTTCCTAAGCCTCTGTTCAGATGACATCCTCTTAGTAAATTTATCATAACATACAAAGTGTTGCTAAAAAACACATACATTTAGATTATAATAGTGTCTAAAGTGTCTGTAACATAATTGGGAGCCCACCATCTTGGCTCCTGAATGCCTCATCAAAGGTGACATTGTAATTTTTCTTTCACAGTCCTGATATATTTGTCCACATCTCATTATACAATCATTTCTTGACAACTACAACTAGAAGCTTTACTATGTTCCCCTAAAAATTATCACTAAAAGACTCCAAATTCTCACAGATAATCAGTAGCAAAATCATCACTACACATTTATGGGGATCTATGGGAATAAACACAATAATAAAAATATGAGGTTTATTTCTAGAGATTTTTAAATCTCATTATACATTGAACAGTTGCCATTTTTATTTCTTTTAAAATTAGAAGTCTTGCTTTTGGACTATTGGAAGGAGGATGTAGAAAGTGATTCCCCACCAAGACTGTAGAAAATAGGATTTTGTTTTCAGATTTACACTTTACCATACTAGAATAATGGGTTCTTGGAGACAGTACAGTGAATTACAAAAACTGGGAAAAACACGTTGTCATCAGATTGATGCTCTCATTCGAGGAACTTTACAGGGACATTTGGGAAAAGTTAATAAAAAGAGACTCTATTGCTTAAAGCCATCAACTTTTTTTTGATTTCCTCATTTAGCTTATCCGTAGCCATCAATAGAAAACTATAGGAATGTGGACTAAAAACATTCATTTTGGCTTCAGGTCTATATGTTCCAGTGCAGAGTGTGTAGTAATAAAATTAAATCAACATTGTAACTCAAAGAATTAAATACAATCTAAGGATCTCTGATAAAATTGAAATCATGCTGAATATTACAATGTAAGTTTACACAATAGAAAAATGCATTTACAATAGAAGGGGAATGGAAATAATACTATATATTTGAGGTATAGTCCCTTCTATTTAAACATACTTTTGAGGGTAGAAGAGACGTTATTAGAGCAAGGAACAAGAAACTGGTTTCTTGGTTAAAGGAGCTATGAATAATGCTTTCTTTACAGATTATAAATCTGGCTCAGGAACAGGATTAATTAGTATTCAAAAAGGAATAATGGTGGAATATTTATTTGGCATAAATGTCTGTTACACTCTTCACTCTCTGTGGTGACAGTCATTTTTTCATGCAGTAGTTGAAAAAGAAAAATTTCTATCATCTTTAAGAAGAGTTGTATAATACTGAGGAATTTATGTCAGAATAATTTTGCACTTTGGATCGTATAACACATCATAAAAATAGGGACATTTCGGACACTCATTCTTCTCATATACTGTAAATTTTGAGAAAGCAGGTTTCAGATATTTCACAGAAAAGATTGGCATGATCCCATGAGTGGAGTCTGAGTAGTATTGCCCACAGCAAATCAATAACATTTGGGATTTGAGGAGTCTCATAGGATGACTGGAGCTACACGTAAGCCCTTGACATCACTGCTATCCTTATGAGACAATGTAGTAAACAGGACTGATGCTCATACCACACACATGTAAAGACAGCTAATGGATTACACCCACTATCATGCCACTGGAGTAAATGAATTTGTCCATAATAGTATGTGTCCACTATAGAAAACAATTGTAACAGCCAAGTATTAAAAAATACTGGGAGTTCAGTTATTTGCCCCCAGACTTTGTGTGTTTCTCCTTTCTTCTTCCAACATGAGAATTTTGGTTACTTGCAGAGTCAATCTAGAATTTGTACCTACTGCGTTTGCTCCCACTGTAAGTATCAAATGCAAATATATTTAATGATAGCTGTTGACTGTTATGAGAATGGACCTCAAACAATGTGAGAATGGCATCTGTTAGTGGATAAAGTCAAACTCGTTAGAAGATGTGAATAAATTCAGGATCAGGAGATCCTTCCTGTGTGGTTTCTGTCTTTATTTCAAGTATAACTCAACTTCCATTGTACCCAGTATAACCTTCTTCATAATGAGCATCCTCTGATGTCATGGATCTCTCTTCAATCTCACGTCCATTGGAGATTTTCCCCACCTCACTGTTCTGCTGACGTTTTCATATAACTGCACATGTTACCTTTGCCTTCATAGCTTCCAAGTATTAGCATACTATGACTGCTTGTTATTTCTCACTATTTTGATTCAGACATACTGGTCATTAAAAGATAATTTTACCTTTGTAACAATCAGAGTACATTATGCAAGTGAATCTGACATGGATACACTCAACATTCAAAACAAGGAATTTCCAGCATTGTCTATCATATCAGGCTGCTGAAACATGACAAACTTTGTAACTTTGTATATGCATGAATTCCCACATACATTCACACCCACACACTATCTCTTTCAATGGACTTCTGAAGAACCTACACCTCTTTCTTGATTTTCTTATTTGTCTTTCTTTTCTGGCTGTGGTCTATGTATTCTCCATTTCTTTTATCTTTCAAAATGATGTTCAGGCTTTTGATGGAAAAATTTTTTTCTAACAGCCTTACTCTAATCTATGTTCATGCCTTTTCTTTCTCTGTAACCTGTAACTTCCATTAAGAAGATGTTTCTAGCATAAAAGGTAATTCCTACTGGCAGCAGACTTGAAAGAATTTTAGAATCCCCATTGAATTTGATGAAGTGTGAATAATAATTAATGGTTCACCTTCCTCCACTTAGAAATCTTGCTCTTCTGTAAATATAAGGCAATCAGCAGCAATCAGGTGGCTTGGCAGACAACTTGCATATTTATTCAATGTTTCTAAGATGTTAGAGCCAATTCTGAAAAATATGTTAGAGGATCTCAGTTAAGGAGATTTTTTTCTACTTTTTCAATAATTTCTCTTCATATTTAATTCCAACTTTTGCAAAGCCGTAATCAACTCCCTCCCTGTGTCTGCAAGAAATTTTATGTGAGTTTTACTGCATTTTAGAAAGGTGGTCCATACCAGCTTCTATTATATAAGTCGAGCAATGCAGAGCAGTGTGGTCTGAAGCAGGGCTATGAATAATAGTAGATCATGTCTTCACCAGTAATTTTGCTCTCTAAAGTAAATATATCTCAATCTAAAATGAGCCAGAGGAACCACTAATGCATACAACACACACACATCTCTTTGGATCACAGTGTTACTAAACCATACTTGCATCTACTTTCCTGCATGCAGTAAAGCCAATCTAATGACACTGGGTTGTGGTGAAAGGAAGTGCAGCTTTTACTGCAGGCATCAAGCAAGGAATATGGGTGACTAATGCTCAAAAGTCGTCAGTTCCCCAGTTGCTTTCAGGGAAATATTTTTAAAGACAAGGTTAAGAAGGGGATTATGGGGTGCATGATCAGCTTATATATATTCTTCTGATTTGTTGGTGGTAAGGTAATTGGGAGTCAATATCATCAACCTTCTGGTTTCTACTGGTTTGCGGTTTAAGTTCTTGTGGCCAGCATACAGTTAACTTCCTCCACCTGGTGGGGATTTCAATATCTGCAAAATAGCTTAAGGATATTGTTATCTATAGCCCTTGAGGAAGAACTAAAGGCCCTTGACTTTGTTTAATGGTTAAGCTATTATTATTTTGTCTTGCTTGACTGTTTTCCTTTGTTTCTGCATTTTCTCACTTCTGTGATTAAATTTATTCTTTGGAACTTGGTGAAGGTCTAGGGGGATAAAGTTTTTTCTACATACAAGAGACAGGTGGAGGACATGAAGGGGAGGGTTGTCTATTATAGGAAGCCTTCATAGGTTCCTACTCAGTTACAATAGTACCCTAATTTCTAGACATTGTCCATGACAGTCAGTTGGTCTCCTCTCTCCTGATAGTTTGCCTAAGGTTTCACTCTGGTCTGATTCTATATAAAAACACTCATCAGATCAACATCTAAATGACTTCTGGGGGGGGGGGGAAG
>NW_006769482.1:2319007-2332554 GCF_000442215.2 Lipotes vexillifer
ATACACCAGAAATACATCTACGTGTGGAACAACTCCTACAGAACACCTACTGAATGCTGGCAGAAGACCTCAGACCTCCCAAAAGGCAAGAAACTCCCCACGTACCTGGGTAGGGCAAAAGAAAAAACAAAGAAAACAGAGACAAAAGAATAGGGACGAGACCTGCACCAGTGGGAGGGAGCTGTGAAGGAGGAAAGGCCTCCACACACTAGGAAGCCCCTTCGTGGGCAGAGACTGCGGGAGGCGGAGCGGGGAGCTTCGGAGCTGTGGAGGAGAGCACAGCGACAGGGGTGCGGAGGGCAAAGCGGAGAGATTCCCGCACAGAGGATCGGTGCCGACCGGCGCTCACCAGCCCGACAGGTTTGTCTGCTCACCTGCCGGGGCGGGCGGGGCTGCGAGCTCAGGCTTGGGCTTTGGTTGGATCACAGAGAGAGGACTGCGGTTGGCTGCGTGAACACAGCCTGAAGGGGTTAGTGCACCATGGCTAGTCGGGAGGGAGTCCGGGAAAAGGTCTGGAGCTGCTGAAGAGGCAAGAGACTTTTTCTTCCCTCTTTGTTTCCTGGTGCCGGGGGAGAGGGGATTAAGAGCGCTGCTTAAAGGAAAGCCAGAGACAGGTACGAGACGTGGTTAAAAGTGCGGACCCCAGAGACGGGCGGGAGACGCTAAGGCTGTTGCTGCCGCCACCAAGGGGCCTGTGTGCGAGCACAGATCACTATCCACACCCCTCTTCTGGGGAGACTGTGCAGCCCGCCACTGCCAGGTTCCCGGGATCAAGGGACAATTTCCCCGGGAGAATGCACGGCGGGCCTCAAGCTGGTGCAATGTTACACCGGCCTCTGCCGCTGCAGGCTCGCCAAGCAATCTGCACCCCTCTCTTCCCCCGGCCTGAGTGAGCCAGAGCCCCCGAATCAATGGCTCCTTTAACCCATTCCTGTCTGAGCAAAAAACAGACACCCTCCAGCGACCTACACGCAGAGGCGGGGCCAAATCCAAAGCTGAGTCCCTGGGAGCTGTGAGAACAAAGAAGAGAAAGGGAAATCTCTCCCAGCAGCCTCAGAAGCAGCAGATCAAAGCTCCACAATCAACGTGATGTACCCTGCATCTATAGAATACCTGAATAGACAACAAATCATCCCAAACTGAGGAGGTGGATTTTGAGAGCAAGACTTATGATTTTTTCCCCTTTTCCTCTTTTTGTGAGTGTGTATGTGTATGCTTCTGTGTGAGATTTTGTCTGTATAGCTTTGCTTCCACCATTTGTCCTGAGGTTCTATCCGTTTTTTTTTAATATTTTTTCTTAATAATTAATTTTAATAACTTTATTTTATTTTACTTTATCTTCTTTCTTTCTTTCTTTCTTTCTTTCTTTCCTTCCTTCCCTCCTTTAGACAACACATCATCCCAAATTAAGGAGGTGGACTTTGAGAGCAAGATTTATGAGTTTTTCCCCTTTTCCTCTTTTTGTGAGTGTGTATGTGTATGCTTCTGTGTGAAATTTTGTCTGTATAGCTTTTCTTCCACCATTTGTCCTGAGGTTCTATCTGTCCGTTTTTAAATTATTTTTTCTTAACAATTATTTTTTATTTTAATAACTTTATTTTATTTTACTTTATCTTCTTTCTTTCTTTTTTTCTTCCTTCCCTCCTTCCTTCCTTTCTTGCTTCCTCCCACCATCCATCCCTCCTTCCCTCCCTCCTTTCTTTATACCTTTCATTTTTTCCTTCTTTTCTTCTTTCTTTCTTTCTTCCTTCCTTCCTTCCTTCCTTGCTTGCTTCCTTCCTTCCCTCCTTTCCTTCTTTCTTTCTTCCTACTTCTACGAATTCTTTCTTTCTATTTTTTCTCCCTTTTATTCTGAGTCATGTGGATGAAAGGCTCTTGGTGCTGCAGCCAGGAGTCAGTGCTGTGCCTCTGAGGTGGGAGAGCCAACTTCAGGACACTGGTCAACAAGAGACCTCCCTGATCCACATAATATCAAAAGGTGAAAATCTCCCAGAGATCTCCATCTCAACACCAGCACCCAGCTTCACTCAACAACCAGCAAGCTACAGTGCTGGACATCCTATGCCAAACAACTAGCAAAACAGGAACACAACCCCACCCATTAGCAGAGAGGCTGCTAAAAATCATAATAAGTCCACAGACACCCCAAAACACACCATCAGACATGGATCTGCCCACCAGAGAGACAATATCCAGCCTTATCCACCAGAACACAGGCACTAGTCCTCTCCACCAGGAAGCTTACACAACCCACTGAACCAACCTTAGCCACTGGGAACAGACATCAAAAACAACGGGAACTATGAACCTGCAGCCTGCAAAAAGGAGACCCCAAACACAGTAAGATAAGCAAAATAAGAAGACAGAAAAACACAGAGCAGATGAAAGAGCAAGATAAAAACGCACCAGACCTAACAAATGAAGAGGAAGTAGGCAGTCTACCTGAAAAAGAATTCAGAATAATAGTAAAGATGATCCAAAATCTTGGAAATAGAATAGACAAAATGCAAGAAACATTTAACAAGGACCTAGAAGAAATACAGGTGAAACAAACAATGATGAACAACACAATAAATGAAATGAAAAATATGCTAGATGGGATCAATAGCAGAATAACTGAGGCAGAAGAACGGATAAGTGACCTGGAAGATAAAATAGTGGAAATAACTACTGCAGAGCAGAATAAGGAAAAAAGAATGAAAAGAACTGAGGACAGTATCAGAGACCTCTGGGACAACATTAAACGCACCAACATTCGAATTATAGGGGTTCCAGAAGAAGAAGAGAAAAAGAAAGGGACTGAGAAAATATTTGAAGAGATTATAGTTGAAAACTTCCCTAATATGGGAAAGGAAATAGTTAATCAAGTCCAGGAAGCACAGAGAGTCCCATACAGGATAAATCTAAGGAGAAATATGCCAAGACACATATTAATCAAACTGTAAAAAGTTAAATACAAAGAAAACATATTAAAAGCAGCAAGAGAAAAACAACAAATAACACACAAGGGAATCCCCATAAGGTTAACAGCTGATCTTTCAGGAGAAACTCTGCAAGCCAGAAGGGACTGGCAGGACATATTTAAAGTGATGAAGGAGAAAAACCTGCAACCAGGATTACTCTACCCAGCAAGGATCTCATTCAGATTTAATGGAGAAATTAAAACCGTTTTACAGACAAGCAAAAGCTGAGAGAGTTCAGCACCACCAAACCAGCTCTACAACAACTGCTAAAGGAATTTCTCTAGGCAAGAAACACAAGAGAAGGAAAAGACCTACAATAACGAACTGAAAACAATTTAGAAAATGGGAATAGGAACATACATATTGATAATTACCTTGAATGTAAATGGACTAAATGCTACCATCAAAAGACACAGATTGGCTGAATGGACACAAAAACAAGACCCATATATATGCTGTCTACAAGAGACCCACTTCAGACCTAGAGACACATACAGACTGAAAGTAAGGGGATGGAAAAAGATATTCAATGTAAATGGAAATCAAAAGAAGGCTGGAGTAGCAATTCTCATATCAGACAAAATAGACTTTAAAATAAAGACTATTAGAAGAGACAAAGAAGGACACTACATAATGATCAAGGGATCGATCCAAGAAGAAGACATAACAACTGGAAGTATTTATGCACCCAACATAGGAGCACCTCAATACATAAGGCAAATACTAACAGCCACAAAAGGGGAAATCGATAGTAACACATTCATAGTAGGGGACTTTAGCACATGACTTTCACCAATGGACAGATCATCCAAAATGAAAATAAATAAGGAAACACAAGCTTTACATTAAACAAGATGGACTTAATTGATAATTTATAGGACACTCCATCCAAAAACAACAGAATACATATTTTTCTCAAGTGCTCATGGAATATTCTCCAGGATAGATCATATCTTGGGTCACAAATCAAGCCTTGACAAATTTAAGAAAATTGAAATTGTATCAAGTATCTTTTCTGACCACAATGCCATAAGACTAGATATCAATTACAGGAAAAGATCTGTAAAAAACATAAATACATGGAGGCTAAACAAAACACTACTTAATAATGAAGTGATCACTGAAGAAATCAAAGAGGAAATCAAAAAATACCTAGAAACAAATGACAATGGAGACACGACGACTCAAAATCTATGGGATGCAGCAAAAGCAGTTCTAAGAGGGAAGTTTATGGCAATACAAGCCCACCTTAAGAAACAGGAAACATCTCGAATAAACAACCTAACCTTGGTCCTAAAGCAATTAGAGAAAGAAGAGCAAAGAAACCCCAAAGTTAGCAGAAGGAAAGATCATAAAAATCAGATCAGAAATAAATGAAAAAGAAATGAAGGAAGCAATAGCAAAGATCAGTACAAGTAAAAGATGGTTCTTTGAGAAGATAAACCAAATTGATAAACCATTAGCCAAACTCATCAAGAAAAAAATGGAGAAGACTCAAATCAATAGAATTAGAAATGAAAAAGGAGAAGCAACAACTGACACTGCAGAAATACAAAAGATCATGACAGATTACTACAATCAACTCTATGCCAATAAAATGGAAAACCTGGAAGAAATGGACAAATCCTTAGAAATGCACAACCTGCCAAGACTGAATCAGGTAGAAATAGGTAATATGAACAGACCAGTCACAAGCACTGAAATTGAAACTGTGATTAAAAATCTTCCAACAAACAAAAGCCCAGGACCAGATGGCTTCACAGGCGAATTCTATCAAATATTTAGAGAAGAGCTAACACTTTTCCTTCTCGAACTCTTACAAAATATAGCAGAGGGAGGAACACTCCCAAATTCATTCTATGATGCAAACATCACCTTGATACAAAAACCAGACAAGGATGTCACAAAGAAAGAAAGCTACAGGTTAATATCACTGATGAACATAGATGCAAAAATACTAGCAAACAGAATCCAACAGCACATTAAAAGGATCATACACCATGATCAAGTGGGGTTTATTCCAGGAATGCAAGGATTCTTCAATATATGCAAATCAATCAACGTGATACACCATATGAACAAATTGAAGGAGAAAAACCATATGATCATCTCAATAGATGCAGAGAAAGCTTTTGACAAAATTCAACACCCATTTATGATAAAAACCCTGCAGAAAGTAGGTATAGAGGGAACTTTCCTCAATATAATAAAGGCCGTATATGACAAGCCCACAGCCAACATCATCCTCAATGGCGAAAAACTGAAAGCATTTCCACTAAGGTCAGGAACAAGACAAGGTTGCCCACTCTCACCACTCTTATTCAACATAGTTTTGGAAGTTTTAGCCACAGCAATCAGAGAAGAAAAGGAAATAAAAGGAATCCAAATCGGAAAAGAAGAAGTAAAGCTGTCACTGTTTGCAGATGACATGATACTATACATAGAGAATCCTAAAGATGCTACCAGAAAACTACTAGAGCGGCAGGAATGTACAGTGGAGAAAGGACAGCCTCTTCAATAAGTGGTGCTGGGAAAACTGGACAGGTACATGTAAAAGTATGAGATGAGATTAGATCACTCCCTAACACCATACACAAAAATAAGCTGAAAATGGATTAAAGACCTAAATGTAAGACCAGACACCATAAAACTCTTAGAGGAAAACATAGGCACTCTATGACATAAATCACAGCAGGATCCTTTTTGACCCGCCTCCTAGAGAAATGGAAATAAAAGCAAAAATAAACAAATGGGACCTAATGAAACTTCAAAGATTTTGCACAGCCAGGGAAACCATAAACAAGACCAAAAGACAACCCTCAGAATGGGAGAAAATATTTTCAAATGAAGCAACTGACAGAGGATTAATTTCCAAAATTTACAAGCAGCTCATGCAACTCAATAACAAAAAAACAAACAACCCAACCCAAAAATGGGCAGAAGACCTAAATAGACATTTCTCCAAAGAAGGTATACAGACTGCCAACAAACACATGAAAGAATGCTCAACATCATTAATCATTAGGGAAATGCAAATCAAAACTACAATGAGATATCATCTTATACCAGTCAGAATGGCCATCATCAAAAAATCTAGAAACAATAAATGGTGGAGAGGGTGTGGAGAAAAGGGAACACTCCTGCACTGCTGGTGGGAATGTGAATTGGTACAGCCACTATGGAAAACAGTATGGAGGTTCCTTAAGAAACTACAAATAGAGCTATCATATGACCCAGCAATCCCACTACTGGGCATATACCCTGAGAAAACCGTAATTCAAAAAGAGTCATGTACCAAAATGTTCATTGCAGCTCTATTTACAATAGCCTGGAAACAACCTAAGTTCCATCATTGGATGAATGGATAAAGATGTGGCACATATATACAATGGAATATTACTCAGCCATAAAAAGAAACGAAATTGAGCTATTTGTAATAAGGTGGATAGACCTAGAGTCTGTCATACGGAGTGAAGTAAGTCAGAAAGAGAAAGACAAATACCGTATGCTAACACATATATATGGAATTTAAGAAAAAAAAAATGTCATGAAAAACCTAGGCGTAAGACAGGAATAAAGACACAGACCTACTGGAGAACGGACTTTAGGATATGGGGAGGGGGAAGGGTGAGCTGTGACAAAGCGAGAGAGAGGCATGGACATATATGTACTAACAAACTTAAGGTAGGTAGCTAGTGGGAAGCAGCCGCATAGCACAGGGATATCAGCTCGGTGATTTGTGACCGCCTGGAGAGGTGGGATAGCAGGGTGGGAGGGAGGGAGATGCAAGTGGGAAGAGATATGGGAACATATGTATATGTATAACTGATTCACTTTGTTGTAAAGCAGAAACTAACATACCATTGTAAAGCAATTATACCCCAATAAAGATGTTAAAAAAATAAAAAAAATAAATGACTTCTGGCCATAGATTCAAACTTTGGTCTTAGGAAAGCAGGACAACTGTATTCACCCTTGCAATTGGGCAAGTGGTATTGACTTATGAAAGCTTAGATTCTTATATGCGCATGCTGAACTCTCACTGGGATTGATTTCCCAATGCATGTTGCTTTTCACTCCCTGACTGTGATTGACAGTGTGCAATCTAGCCTATGCCATTGATTCTCGATATGATCAATTCAGAGTTGTTATGTCTGCCTCTCTCTCTCAACTAGCTGTAGACTTTATAGGGATAAAAAATACACAACTCTGAAAAAGACATTAACTTTATATATTATATCTTTAGTTTTAATGATTCCAAATGTCTCTTCAGTTTGCTAAGTCCATGTTCAATGTCTATGAAGATTTAGATATTCTTTAGGTTTGCTTTTTTTTCTTGTGTGGCCTAGGGTGTCTTTCAGTAATGTTGCTTTAGCAAAACTTTTATATCCTTGAGAAATTAAATGTTGTAATATTCCTATTGGGTCTACTGTTAATGCAGTGCTCTACAATGTCAGTATAGATTGGTCCCCAAATAGTCCATACTTGTCCTCAATTTTCAAGATAGCGGATTATATTACTAACTCCCTGGGTATATTACATTTTGTTTTCTTTTTTTTTTCTATTTAACTTGCAATAAAAATGGGTACTTTAAATCAAGATACTTGTCAATAATTTGTCATTTCATACATTCTCAGTCTCCTCTTAGTTTGAGTTTGAGTCTCTTTAGTTTGAGATGTTTGCAAAGTATCAAGAAAATCTTATCCACAAATTATATATATATATATATATATATATATATATATATATATATATATATATATATTGTTAGGTACTACATTACCCTTTGGGGGACGTCATCTGGATTCCATACCCTCTTACCTCCAAAAGCCTCAAGTTTGACATCTCCCAACACAGGTATGGGAATATATTTTGGCTAATATTTCTATTACTGTAGCAAGGTGATCCCTGAAGAGTGCACATAAACTGCTCCATTTTTTATTTATTTCAGTACTTGGTTCTTTGGGTAGTTTTATCTTTTATGGTCATTAAACTTTTCAACTCTTTCTCTGTGCTTGATTAAAAACTTCTTGAAAAAAGATACATAAGATATGTTCTAATTGGTTCACGCCTGCATTTATTAGCTGTAATTATGTTGCCTGGTTTGATTCTTTCATGTTTTAGGTAATGACTGTGGTGTCTTGGGGTACTGGAAGATGTGCAAATCCTTGTCTCAAGTCATAGTACATCTCTTCTTTGTTGTACAATCACAAGCCCAAAGTAGTCAGTCTGCCAGATTTCCCCCAGTGTATCTCCCTGGTTGCTCATTAAATATCCCTTGGTTAGTGAACACATGTTACACTATTTCTATGGCATATTTTGTTGTTATGAGTACTTCTCTCCCTTGGCTATGTAATTGACAAGCTTATTCCAAATGTCTAATATTTGATAGACCTATTTCTACAGTCGATTAGTTTTTGATGTTATAAATCTAGTTACTTTATTCATATCCTAATTTTATCTTCATTTTTGAGTTTTACCTTTCTGGGGTGTTGAAATATGTCTGATTGATATGTGAATTTGTTCTAATATTTGATGTATTTCCTTCCCAGTTATTTTTCTCCACATTTGTTTTCCACTTTGAGGACCAAATTGTTAGGACATTGAATATTATTTGAGAACAATTATGGATAACTTCTTAGTGACTTTCCTGAATGTCACATTTCTTTATCAATTATGTTATTTTTGACTTAGTTGA
Source organism: Lipotes vexillifer (assembly GCF_000442215.2). Taxonomy (NCBI): domain Eukaryota; kingdom Metazoa; phylum Chordata; class Mammalia; order Artiodactyla; family Lipotidae; genus Lipotes; species Lipotes vexillifer. Next base: position 2,327,669 of record NW_006769482.1, read on the forward strand.
TTTGCCTCTCTCCTTCTGTCCAAAGGGGTTATCTGTTGTTTACATGCTCATTTAAAGTCTTATTTTTTTTCATAATTACTAGTCTGGCCATTTTTAGGTTTTATGTTTTCTTTTCTGGGTAGAGTTTCTCTTTTTGTTTGTGTTTTAAAGGTTACTTGGTATGTGGCCTGTATCTGTGTGATATATCCATGTGTGGTCTGTTATTCTCTTATGAAGGTCACTTGTCCATATGGCAGATGTTTCCATGATTCAAGTGCAATAAAATTAGTGTTCTCTCATTTTCTCAGCTAAAAACTTTCTCTGTATGCTTACTGGATTCTGAGTTATCTTGATTTCAGGTTTTTAAGAGTCTAAAGTATGGATTTACCCTGGTTTATGATGACTAGAGTACCTATAATTCTACCTATAATTTTAATTTATATTTTCTATATGTAATATAGAAATTGTTAATGCTTTGAGTAGTTTATTTAGTGGAATCTCAAGTACCCCAATCAGTGTAGCTCCTTTCAGGAGAGGTGTTGTCTTTATATGTGTTTTAATGAGAATATCATCCACACCTAAGTCAGGTAAAAATTTATATTCTATGTGTCAATCAGAATAGGCCCATGCTTTCATTCTTAACTTCATAATCATTATATTGTGTCTCTATAGTCTTTGCATGGTTTAGCTGTTTAGCTGTTGTCTGGAGATAGCCATCTGCTCCTTTATCCTGTAAATATCCATCTCAATAACAATTGTAACCTGTCTGGGATCTACATTATAACAGAATTTAATCTGTAATCTCATGTTAACTCTTCTGATATTTTCAGTACTCTTCTATATCTTCTGCAGTGTTGACCTTAGAGAGGATTAGTGTACAGAAGTTGGCTGTGTTATCCACACCCCTGTCTGCACGAGTTTTTCTTTTTTTATTTTTGCTGTACGTGGGCCTCTCACTGTTGTGGTCTCTCCTGTTGTGGAGCACAGGTTCCAGACGCGCAGGCTCAGCGGCCATGGCTCACTCACGGGCCCAGCTGCTCTGCGGCATGTGGGATCTTCCCGGACCGGGGCACGAACCCGTGTCCCCTGCATCGGCAGGCAGACTCTCAACCACTGCGCCACCAGGGAAGCCCGGTTCTCCTTCTTGAATCAGCAATTAGAGAGGCACTTTACCTAAAACTGTATCTTCTATCACTCACTGTTTCCTAATCTTGCTTTGCTTGATTTTCCTTTGTATTACTTATCACTTCCCAACAATATATTAGACAACAATTTGTTTGTCTGTTTGATTCCTGTGTTTTCCACTTGCATGAAAGCTGCCTTAAAGCAAGAAGTTTGTTCTCTTTCACCTCCGACTGCCCAGTTCTTAGCACAATGCCTTGCATATCACTCAATATTTGTTAAATGAATGAAAGATTGAACAGTTTCTCAGAATTTATATTTTAATAGTTTTTTGCAAGTATTTTCTTAATGTCTGTGGCTCGTGGCTTTTATTTTAATCTTGTATATTAACTCTTTGCATAAAGGAGTCTTAAATTTAAATATTTCCATTCATTACTTCTGTTTTTCATGTCTTCCTTAAGAAGGCATTTCTTACATCTAGATGTATATCCAAAATAAGTACTTTTTTTTTGTCCTGAAAGATGATTTGGCTGCTAAGAAACTCTCATTTCAAAAACATTTACTCTCAGAACTTTGAAGGGTTTTCATTAACATATTATTTTATAAAATTAGTTTTGTAATATAAGAGCTACATAAAAATATAATTGTATAAAATTCAGCCTTAGAGATACAGCTTAAGTTCTTACTGATCACTCCCCAATTCCAAGTTAGCTAGTGTTAATAAGTTTAATTCCCCTTGTCAAATATAATTACTCTTGTCCTGGCTATCCTTCCAAGTCATTTTTTCTGGGTATTTATACCCAGAAAGTCATTCCCTTCACTCTCAATATATATTCATGCATGTTTAGTATGTACCAGTTATTATTTTAGGCATTGAGAATACAACGGTGAATAAAGGCTTACCTTCAAGTAGCACGTATTTATAGGGTAGGAGAAGATATTAAATCCATATCTACACAATATATATAAAATATCTGGCAGTGATAAGAGCTATAATACAAAATAAAACACAAAGAAAAAAAAAGAGAGTGGCACAGAGTTGTTTTAGATAGGACCATCCCAGAAAGTATTTCAGAGGGAGAAATCAGGGCTAGAGACATATATTTGTGAGTGATGCAATTCTTTTAGTGCTTGTATCCAAAGGACTTGATGGGATCACACAGAGAGTAAGAGTAGATAGAGGAGAGATCCAAAGACTAGGCTACGGGACACACGATCATTTAGAGGTTGTAAAAAATTAGATGGTTCAGCAAAGAAGACCAAGGACTGGCTATAGATATACAAAGAAAGTTAGGAGCCTGTGTTGATTCAGAAGCCAGCATAGAAGAGTGCTTCAAGAAGGAAGTATTTAATCATTTGTGGAGTAATTTAGCAATCTGTTTCAAATCCTCCTGAGATGTAAAGTAAAGTGAGGACATAGGATATTCATTGAACCTTAGCAATGTGGAAATGATAATACACAGGCAGACATACCTTGTTTCATTTTATTGCACTTTGTGGATATTGCATTTTTATAAATTGAAGATTTGTGGAAACCCTGCATAGAGCAATTCTACTGGTGCCAGTTTTTTCCAAAAGCATTTGCTCACTTTGTGTCTCTGTATCACATTTTGGTAATTCTTGAAATATTTCAAATTTTTTCAGCATTATTATATTTGTTATTCTGTTCTGTGATCAGTGGTCTTTGATGTTACTATTGCAATTTTTGGGGTGCCACAAATTGTACCCACATAAGGCGGCAAACATAATTGATATATATTGTGTGTGTTCTCACTGCTACACTGACCAGCTGCTCCCCCATATATCTCATTCTCATCAGGCCCCCCTATTTTCTGAAACACAACAATATTGAAATTAGGCCAGTTAATAATCCTAGAATGCCTTCTAAGTGTTTAAGTGAAAGAAAAGTCACACATCTTTCACTTTAAATCAAAAACTAGAAATGATTTAAGCTTTGTGAGGAAGGCATGTCAAAGCCAAGACAGGCTGAAATCTAGACCTCTTCTCTTGTGCCAGTTAGGCAAGTTATAATTGCAATGGAAAAGTTCTTGAAGGAAATTAAAAGTGCTACTCCAGTGAACACACGAATGACAAGAAAATGAAACAACCTTATTGCTGATATGTTTTAGTGATCTAGACAGAAGATTAAACCAGCTACAACATTCTCTTAAGCTACAGCCTAATTCAGAGCAAGGCCCCAACTCTCTGCCATTCTATGAAGACTAAGAGAGGGGAGAAAGCTTAAGAAGAAAAGTTTGAAGTTAGCAGAGGTTGATTCATGAGGTTTAAGGAAAGATACCATCTCTATACATAAAAGTGCAAGGTGAAGAATCAGCGCTGATGTAGAAGCTGCAGCAAATTATCCAGAAGATCTTCCTAAGATAATTATGAAAGTGACTACACCAAACAACATATTTTCAATGCAGATGAAACAGCTTTATATTGGAAGAAGATGCCATCCAGGATTTTCTAAGAGAGAGAGAGGTCGATGCTTAGCTTCAAATGACAGGCTGACTTTCTTGTTGGGGACTAATGCATCTGGTGACTTTAAGTTGAGATCAATGCTGATTTACCATTCTGAAAATTCTAGGGCTGTTCCAAATTATGCTCAATCTACTCTGTCTGCACTCTAGAAATGGAACAACAAAGCCTAGATGACAAAACGTCTGTTTACAACAAGGTTTACTGAGTATTTTAAGCCCACTGTTGAGAACTACTGCTCAGAAAAAAAGATTCTTTTCAAAATATGCTCATTGACAATACACCTGGTCACTCAAGAGCACTGATGGAGATGTAAAAGAGTAATGTTGTTTTAATGCTTGCTAATATAACATCTGTTCTGCAACCCATGGATCAAGGAGTCATTTCAACTTTCAAGTTTTATTATTAAAAAAAAAAACATTTTGTTAAGGCTATAGCTTCCATAGATAGTGACTCCTTTGTTGGATCTGGACAGCATAAATTGAAAAATTTCTGGAAAGTGTCACCATTCTAGAAGCCATTAGGAACATTTCTGATTTATGGGAAAAGGTAAAAATATCAACATTAACAGGAATTTGGAAGAAGTTGATTCCAAACCTCATGGATGACTCTGAGGAGTTCAAGACTTCAGTGAAGGAAGTAAATGGAAATGTGGTGGAAATAGCAAGAGAACTAGAATTAGAAGAGGAGTCCAAAGATGTGACTGAATTGCTACAGTCTTATGATAAAACTCTGTTTCTTTTTATGGCTGAACAGTATTCCATTAAATGGATGCACTGCATTTTCCTCTATGTATTTACATGCGAATAGACATTTTGGTAGTTTCCAATTGTGGGCTGGAAATGCTATAAACATTCTTGTACAAATTATTTTGTGAGCATATGCTTTTGTTTTTCCTGGATAATTACCTTGAAATGAACTTCTGGCTCAAATTTTAGTTGATGTTTAACTTCATATGAAAGAGCCAAGGGGTTTTCCAAAGTGTTTGTAGCATGCACCCACAGTGAATGAGTTCCAGTTGTTTGCATGAAAGTTCCATTTTCCAAGTTAACACTTGAAATTGTCAGTCTTTCAAATTTTAGCCATTCTAGTAAGTGAAGTGATAACTCATTGTGTAAGTCATCTTACTGATGACTAATGAAGTTGTTCATCCTATGAAATGTCTGTTCAAGTCTTTGCTCACCCCCTGCTTCTTTTTTTGTGTTGGGTTATTCTTCTTTTGATTATTGCTTTGTAAAAATATATATTATGGATACCATTCCTGGTGCCTTTATACATAGCAAATATTTTCTCTAAGTCTTTCC
>NW_006769482.1:2332584-2340734 GCF_000442215.2 Lipotes vexillifer
TGAGTAGTAGCTAATTTTATTAAAAGCTAAATTTTTGTTTTTGAATTTTATGGTTAGTTTGTTGTGTTCTATCTTAAAAAGTCACAAAGATATTGTCTATTTTTAATAATTTTATCTTTGTGATTTAACATTTATATCTATGATTGATCTGAAATTAATTTTTGTTTTCAGTTCATGGTTCACTTTTTCCTTATGGATATCTAGTTTTTCCAGCACAAGTTTTCAAAAATACTTCCCTCATTGAAGTATTATAGTGTATTTGTTGAAAATCTAATAATTGCATTTGTGTATATTTATAAGGTGTCTATAAAGTCTGGACACATATAATATTATTTTAAAATGTTCAGTTACAGAATAGTAATAAATCATTTATTATGTGTTTGCCTGTGTTTCTAAGATCTGTCAGTCGCACTTTATCTCAATTTTTGATTCTGTTTTATTGACCTACTTATCTATCCTTTCACCACTGCCACACTGTCATGATTGCTATATCATTACAGTAAGTCTGAAATCAAGTAGTATTTTGTTCTTATTTTTTGAGATTATCTTTTCTTTTCTAGGTCACCTATAACACAAATTCTTTTTTTTTTTTTAACATCTTTATTGGGGTATAATTGCTTTACAATGGTGTGTTAGTTTCTGCTTTATAACAGAGTGAGTCAGTTATACATATATATATGTTCCCATATCTCTTCCCTCTTTGTTTTTAAGAGGAATCAGAGGTTGTTGGGAAGGTTGTTAAAACCCAAATTTGCAACTGGAATGCTTGCTGAAAGCACCTGGTTACCTCAGCAGTCAATATAAATTACAGAGGCTTTCGTCCTTATCCCCTCCTGGGGCACGTGGAGCACAGCCCTAAGGGAACTCCTATTACTCTTTTTTCCAGTGCTCCAGGAGACGTGCACATCTGTTGTTGACACATGTGGAACCTCAGCTCTCCCACCACCTCTCACACTGTTGATGTGATCATGATATTTTCAAACCTAAGGAAGGACCTCCAGGCAGAAGGAAGACACACCTGACACAATTAAAACCAAAACAGTTGGCACACTGGGATACAGATGAGGAATTTACTGCCTTTCTCTGTACACTCCGAGCTGCTGGATGTTAGTGAAGGGTTAAGCTAAGGACAAAATTAAAGAATTGTATCTGTTTTCTTATTACATGAAGAGGTTGCATCACTTGGTTTTTCCTTAAAATCTCTGACCATAAAATTGTGACCCTTTCCTAATTTACCTGGGCTACTTCAAGTTTACTTTGGGGAACTCCTTTCCACAGACAGATTGACATTGCCTTTTAGGATCTTGCAATGCATGCTGGTTAAGAATCTTAGCCTGGGAACCACCCGGACCTGGGTCTGATACTTGACTCACCGCCTACTTACTAGCTGGGTGACCTCAGGCAAGTAGCTTCCCCTCGGCAAGCCCATCTCCTTATCTGTAAAGCAGGTAGGACACCCCACTGCCAGCCTGGGAGTATTCTTGTGAGGATTCAGAGAGACCTTGGTATCAAGTCTTCCTCTCGGTGACCGACGCATAGTTAAGTACTCAATAGTTTCTTTGTTTTTACCATTGTAATTGTTTTACAAAAGAGAGTCGAACAGATAAAATGCACAAGCTGACCTGTAACATAATTGAAAAACTTAAGGCAATGCACATGTATTTTGGCAGTTTAGAATGTGATAACTGGACAAACGTTTCTTCCTTGTTGAGTGCTCAGCAAAGTCTGCATACTGTGCTATTAGAAATGCCTGTTATAAGGGGAACAGACCTCCACCAGGTTCATAGTATCATTTGAATTTGAAGGCATTCCTTTCTCACAAAAGGAATTGCCATTTGAAAGGACAAGTCCCTATGAGGAGTAGAACAGACAGCAGAAGGTCTTGGCTTTTAGCTGCCTGAGCCATCTCAAATAATTCATCCAGTCTTCTTGACCTCTGCTTCAACCTCTCTGTCCAGGAAAGCAACAGGTATATTGCATGCAAGGAGGTTACTGATTCCTTCAAGTTTGATTTTGGGGTCAGATAGAACTAGCTTCAAATTCTAGCTGCACAGCATGCAAGCTGTGTGGCTAATGATTTTGAGCCCTAGTTTATGCCTCTGGGAGGAGATTAATGGGGTACCTTCCTGATAGGTTTGCTGGGAGGATTAAAAGAGAGCAAATTGCCCAAGCTTTGCAAATGGCAGCTAATAAAATAATGAAAACTTTTTGCTTTCAGAACTCTATCTTAAATTGAGGACTCCAAAGAGCTTCTGTGACTATTATTAATTTTTAATTAAAAGTAAGTTAAAATTTATTTTATTACTATGAGAAACAAAATGAGAAACTTTAAAAATATTTGTGTATTAATTTAAAAATCACAGCAAACTCTTAATATGCTAACATAAAAATACATTTTTAATAAAAAGTAACTTTTTTTAAAAAAAGGAACAAAAGAGAAGACTTCATTAGTTTTTTTTTTTCAAGTCCCTTTAATGTCTTAGTAGGAAGGAGTGGAATTCTCATATCTGCTTCCACTAAAATCTGTTGCAGTATCACACATTACTTAGCTTCTGGAAAACTCCACTTTACACCCTAGATGGAATGAAAGCAGAGAAAAGCAAATAATACCTTGGCATTATAAAAATAGTTTTGACCTCATGGACTCCCTGAAAGGGACTCAGGGACCCCCCACTCTTTGAAAACAACCGACTTGGGACAACTGTCTTTCAAACTCTCAAACTGTAGATGATCCAAAGGCTTATGTAGAAAAAGAATGTTACAATGCATAAGAGAAAGAGAAACATCAAGGCCAAGAATATAGAATATCTGAGTCCCACTGAAGAATTTACTTTTAGAAATAAGCTTGTACTCAAGTACGGGGCAGGAGAACAGCAGGAGCCCGAACATATTTACAGAATCAGGCAAGTATCAGGCAAATATATTCTCCAAACAGACTGGACAAACTTGTGATGCCAGTAATCCAGACATCACAGATCACTGCTTCTATGTCTCTTTCTCCGTTCTCCACCACTCCACACCAGCACTGCAGGAAAATACCCATTTGCTCTCTGGATTATCGAATGTTGTAGTTATACCCCACCAGGGCATGGTGACTCAAACCCAGAAAAACTCATGGGTTTTTCAAACACACAGACCTGGGTTCAAAGGCTCGAATTGCCACTTAAGAGCTATGTAGTCTTGGAAAAGTTACTTAAATTTACTGAATCTCATGTATATGATGGGGATTGTGATGGACTAAAAATGACCATATTCTCTGCAACTCCTCCCATCAAAAGTGTGGAATGCAATGGAATACTACTCAGCCATAAAAAAGAAACCTTACCATTTGCAATAACATGGATGAATCTAGAGGGCATTATACTAAATAAGTCAGACAAAGACAAATACCACATGTGATCTCACTTATATGCAGAATCTAAAAAACTAAACAAAATGAAAACAGACTCATAGATACAGAGAATAAATGGATGGCTGCCAGAGGGGAGGGTGGGTGAAATAGCTGAAGAGGATTAAGAGGTATAAACCTCCAGTTATAAAATAAATAAGCCTGAGGATGGAATGTATAGCACAATAATGGTCAATAATACTGTCATAACTTTGTATGTGGACAGATGGTTACTAGATTTCTCGTGTGATCATTTCATAATGTATGCAAGTCAAATCTCTATGTAGTACACATGAAACTAACATAATATTGTATGTCCACTATCTTTCAATAAGATTTTTTTTAATTAATTAAATTTATTTAACACACATAGAGCTAATTCAAGTAATCTCCTTCTTGAGTGAGCTTTGGAGTTTTTGTCTTCAAGGAATTTGCCCATTTCAAGAAAGTAATCAAATTTTTTAGCAAAGTTGTTTATTATATTCTCTTAATCCTTCTAATGATGTAGATCTCTAGTGATATTTTTTCACTCCTTACACATAATGTATATATTCTACCTTTTTTTTGAATTTTTGAATTTTATTTATTTTTTTATACAGCAAATTCTTATTACTTATTCATTTTATACATATTAGTGTATATACGTCAGTCCCAATCTCCCAATTCATCAATAATGAATCTTTCAATAAGATTTTTTTCTTCTTGGATCGATCCCTTAATCATTATGTAGTGTCCTTCTTTGTCTCTTCTGATAGTCCTTATTTTATTTATTTTTTTATTTTTTTATTTTTTTATTTTTTTGCGTTACGCGGGCCTCTCACTGTTGTGGCCTCTCCTGTTGCGGAGCACTTCTCCGGACGCACAGGCCTAGCGGCCATGGCTCACGGGACCAGCCGCTCCACGGCATGTGAGATCTTCCCGGACCGGGGCACGAACCCGCGTCCCCTGCATCGGCAGGCGGACCCTCAACCACTGCACCACCAGGGAAGCCCAGTCCTTATTTTAAAGTCTATTTTGTCTGATATGAGAATTGCTACTCCAGCTTTCTTTTGGTTTCCATTTGCATGGAATATCTTTTTCCATCCCCTTACTTTCAGTCTGTATGTGTCTCTAGGTCTGAAGTGGGTCTCTTGTAGACAGCATATATATGGGTCTTGTTTTTGTATCCATTCAGCCAATCTGTGTCTTTTGGTGGGAGCATTTAGTCCATTTACATTTAAGGTAATTATCGATATGTATGTTCCTATTCCCATTTTCTAAATTGTTTTGGGTTCGTTATTATAGGACTTTTCCTTCTCTTGTGTTTTTGTCTAGAGAAGTTCCTTTAGCATTTGTTGTAAAGCTGGTTTGGTGGTGCTGAACTCTCTCAGCTTTTGCTTGTCTGTAAAGGTTTTAATTTCTCCATCAAATCTGAATGAGATCCTTGCTGGGTAGAGTAATCTTGGTTGCAGGTTTTTCTCCTTCATCACTTTCAGTATGTCCTGCCACTCCCTTCTGGCTTGTAGAGTTTCTGCTGAGAGATCAGCTGTTAACCTTATGGGGATTCCCTTGTGTGTTATTTGTTGTTTTTCCCTTGCTGCTTTTAATATGCTTTCTTTGTATTTAGTTTTTGACAGTTTGATTAATATGTGTCTTGGCGTATTTCTCCTTGAATTTATCCTGTATGGGACTCTCTGTGCTTCCTGGACTTGATTAACGATTTCCTTTCCCATATTAGGGAAGTTTTCAACTATAATCTCTTCAAATATTTTCTCAGTCCCTTTCTTTTTCTCTTCTTCTTCTGGAACCCCTATAATTCGAATGTTGGTGCGTTTAATGTTGTCCCAGAGGTCTCTGAGACTGTCCTCAGTTCTTTTCATTCTTTTTTCTTTATTCTGCTCTGCAGTAGTTATTTCCACTATTTTATCTTCCAGGTCACTTATCCGTTCTTCTGCCTCATTTATTCTGCTATTGATCCCATCTAGAGTATTTTTCATTTCATTTATTGTGTTGTTCATCATTGTCTGTTTCATCTTTATTTCTTCTAGGTCCTTGTTAACTGCTTCTTGCATTTTGTCCATTCTATTTCCAAGATTTTGGATCATCTTTACTATCATTATTCTGAACTCTTTTTCAGGTAGACTGCCTATTTCCTCTTCATTTGTTAGGTCTGGTGGGTTTTTATCCTGCTCCTTCATCTGCTGTGTGTTTTTCTGTCTTCTCATTTTGCTTATCTTACTGTGATTGGGTTCACCTTTTTGCAGGCTGCAAGTTCGTAGCTCCCGTTGTTTTTGATGTCTGTCTCCAGTGGCTAAGGTTGGTTCAGTGGGTTGTGTAGGCTTCCTGGTGGAGGGGACTAGTGGCTGTGTTGTGGTGTATGAGGCTAGATCTTGTCTCTCTAGTGGGCAGGTCCACGTCTGGTGGTGTGTTTTGGGGTGTCTGTGGACTTATTATGATTTTAGGCAGCCTCTCTGCTAGTGGGTGGGGTTGTGTTCCTGTTTTGCTATATGGTTGGCATAGGTTGTCCAGCACTGTAGCTTGCTGGTCGTTGAGTGAAGCTGGGTGCTGGTGTTGAGATGGAGATCTCTGGGAGATTTTCGCCGTTTGATATTATGTGGGGCTGGGAGGTCTCTTCTTGACGAGTGTTCTGAAGTTGGCTCTCCCACCTCAGAGGCAGAGTCCTGACTCCTGGCTGGAGCAGCAAGAGCCTTTCATCCACTCGGCTCAGAATAAAAGGGAGAGAAAGTAGAGAGAATTAGTAGAAGTAGGAGGAAATAGGAAAGAAAGAAAGAAAGAAAGAAAGAGAGGAGGGAAGGAAGGAAGGAGGGAAGGAAGAAAGAAAGAAAGAAGAAAAGAAAGGAAGAAGGCAAGAAGGAAAGAAAGGAGGGAGGGAGGGAGGAGGGAAGGAAGGAAGGAATGAGGGAAGGAAGGAAAAAATACAGAAAGAAAGAAGATACAGTAAAATAAAATAAAGTATAATAAAGTTATTGAATTAAAAAAATAATTATTTAGAGGAAAAAAAAAAGGGAAGGATAGAACCTTAGGACAAATGGTGGAAGCAAAGTTATAGAGACAAAATCTTACATAGAAGCATACACATATACCCTCACAAAAAGAGGTAAAGTGGAAAAAATCATAAAACTTGCTCTCCAAGTCCACCTCCTCAATTTGGGACGATTCGTTGTCTCAAAAAGGGAAGGAAGGAAGGAAAGATAGAAAGAAGGTAAAGTATAACAGAGTTCTTTAAATTAAAATTAATTATTAAGAAAAAAATTAAAAAAAAAAATGGTCGGATAGAACGCTGGGACAAATGGTGGAAGCAAACCTATACAGACAAGATCTCACACAGAAGCATACACATACACATTCACAAAAAGAGGAAAAGGGGAAAAAATCATAGATCTTGCTCTAGAAGTCCGCCTCCTCAATTTGGGATGATTCGCTGTCTATTCATGTATTCCACAGAGGCAGGGTACATCAAATTGATTGTGTAGCTTTAATCCGCTGTTTCTGAGGCTGCTGGGAGAGATTTCCCTTTTTCTTCTTTGTTCTCACAGCTCACAGGGGCTCAGCTTTCGACTTGGCCCTGCCTCTGCGTGTAGGTCGCTGGAGGGCGTCTGCTTTTTGCTCAGACAGGACGGCGTTAAAGGAGCCGCTGACTCGGGGGCTCTGGCGCTCTCAGGCCGGGGGCAGGGAGGGGCACGGAGTGCGGAGCGGTCCTGCGGCGGCAGAAGTCGGCGTGACGTTGCCCCAGCCTGAGGCCCGCCGTGTGTTCTCCCTGAGAAATTGTCCCTGGATCCCGGGAACCTGGCAGTGGCGGGCTGCACAGGCTCCCCGGAAGAGGGGTGGGGATAGTGACCTGTGCTCGCACACAGGCCCCTTGGTGGCGGCAGCAGCAGCCTTAGCGTCTCCCGCCCGTCTCTGGGGTCCGAGCTTTCAGCCGCGGCTCGCGCCAGTCTCTGGTTTCCGAGCTTTTAGCCGCGGCTCGCGCCCGTATAACACAAATTCTTAACTCACTTTGTCAATTTCTACCAAAAAAAGTCTACTATAATAAATTTATAGATTAATTTGAGAAACTGAAATCTTAACAATGTATCTTCCAAACTAAAAATGTGATGTATCTTTCCATTTATTTAACTCTTTAATTCTCTCAGAAATATTGTGTAGTTTTTTTTGTTTTGTTTTGTTTTTTGTGGTACGTGGGCCTCTCACTGTTGTGGCCTCTCCCACTGTGGAGCACAGGCTCCGTATGTGCAGGCCCAGTGGCCATGGCTCACGGGCCCAGCCACTCCATGGCATGTGGGATCTTCCCGGACTGGGGTATGAACCCATGTCCCCTGCATCAGCAGACGGATTCAACCACTGTGCCATCAGGGAAGCCCCTATTGTGTAGTTTTATTTTACAGGACTTGCACATATTTAAAAAATTTACTCCAAGGAATCATTTTGTTATTGTAAATGACATTTTTAAAAATTTCAATTTCAGTCATTTGTTGCTATTATGTAGAAATATAATTATTTATATACAGAATTTGAATCCTGCAACCTTGATAAATTTGCTTACTTTTTCTAGTAGCTGCTTTGAATGTTCTTTAGAATTTTCTATGTATTCAGTGAATGTCATGTGCAAATAGAAACATTTTTTTCTTTTTCCTTTTCAATCTTTTGCTTTTTTTTTTTTTTTTTTTTTCTTTATTGCAGTGACTGGAACTTCCAGTACAATGTTGAATAAAAGCCATGATAACTGACATCCTTGCTGCGTTCCTACTCTTAGGGAAAGCTT
>NW_006769482.1:2341017-2389777 GCF_000442215.2 Lipotes vexillifer
AGGGAAAGATTTTCAGTCTCTTCTTATTAAATATGCTTTTACCTTTGGGTTTTTTGGTAGATATCCTTTATCAGGTTGAAGTAGTTTCCTTTTATCTCACTTTGCTGAGAATTTTTATCATGAATGGGTACTGGATTGTGCTAAATGTTTTATTTGCATCAATTAAGATGATCACATGCTTTTTTCTTGTTCTGTTTTTATTGTTAATAACATTCTTCCTCTGTCATACTTTGGAATTTTTCACAGTGCTTGTTTTGTATTCCAAAAGTCTCTCTTGCAGATACAGTGCAGGTATATGCCTTGGATTCCAGCAAGTATAGGGCATTACAGACTTCCCTTAAAAAATGAGCTCAGTGAAGCCTCAGGCAGGGAGCAACCATTTCTGCTGAGTGATGGCTAACTGGTGGCAGCAGCCATTCCTCCACCCATCCTCTATGGGCTTCTGGAGCTGGCAAGTGACTCAGCTTCTTCCTGGACGGTTCTGAAGTGTGCTTCTGCAAAGTTTGCTGCCTCCCTCATGAGTTCTTCAGTATATGTCTCTCTTGACTTTCCTGTAAGTTTGACTGTAGTCTGTTTCTGAAAGTTTTCCATAAATTCACTGAGGTTCATAATATCCTTGAAGGCAATTATCCCCTTTCCACCAAAATACCCATAGCTACTTTTATTTTAGTTCAGACTGTATGCAGATGTCTGAGTATTTTTGTACTTCATCTTGGTGTGAACGTACAGGAGTTTGCCAAGTTAAATACTCAGGAGTGGGATAATTATGCAATGCAAATTGTTTTCCAAGGGGATTATATCTTTCAACATCTACTGGCAAGTGTTTCCATTGCTTTGTATGATATCCAAATTTATTGACTGACCTTGTAAATCTAGCTACCCTGGTAGATGGAAAATGGTATCTCTGTGATTTTTATTAGTAAGACTTTGAGTAAAAATGAGGTTAAGCATCTTTTGATTTGTTTCTTGGTCTTTTAATGTTTACTTTTAGGTAAAATCACTTTTCAGATTTGTGCAATTTTTGGGAGGTTGTTTCCCCTTTTCTTACTGATTCGTAGAAGCTCCATTTTATTTCTTTTTTGAGCTAGACATGTTGCAAACATCTCACCATTTTTGACTTTTACTTTTCATGTTCTTTAGTGTGTATTTTAAAATTGAAGTTTTACATTGAATTTAATCAGTTTTATAAGTGGTTTTATTATTGGTGTCTTGTTTAGGAATTTTTTTTTTTTACCCCCTTACTCCCTTTATGATATCATAAAGACATTTCCCTTATATATTTTTTTCTAAATGCTACATTTAAATAAATTAACAAATCTTTAATACTAGAATTGTATTTTTTTCTTTTTTCATTTTTCCTTCTCATTTGGAAGTTAAAACCTTTTATTTGTATTTCTTAGTGTTTATCTTTGCACTAAGTTCATACTTAACTATTCTAAAAGTAGTCAGTACCTTAAACCCTCTTCTACAGTGCAAGAACATTAAATTTACTTCAACTCCCTCCACATATCCATGTTATTTTCCAGTGTTTTAGTTCTGTATTCTTTTATTCCCATGAATTAGACATCATTATTATTACTTTCATTATTTTATACAAACAATACTTATATTTTACTTACAGATAGTTCAACAGGGGGCATGCTTCCTGGGTGGAATGTTATTGTCTTCAATATAAAAAATATTTCAATGTCACTTGACAATGTCTTTTGGGCTTTTATGTGGCTGTGGAAGTACGTTTCTAGTAGAAGTGGCTCCAGATATTGTGAGGTCTAAATTTATATTAGTATCCACAGTCTCAGCTAGCCCTGAAAATCAATATGCCTTACTTTAACTAGACTTTCTTTCTCAAGGTTTATCAAACAGGAACTGGTATGGCTATTTATCCCATTACTAAATATGTAGCTGACACTAGACACTTAAGTTACAATCACTCAACCATATGACTTCTGAAGGTATGAAGCAAAATTTTTCCTCTTGTTTGAAAAAAATGCATGCTCATTACTTATTTTTAAACTTCAAAATATTTTGCATCTTGAATCTGGTTATCTATAAATTTTAGCATAGCACTTTGGGTTTTCTGGCCCAAGCGTTATTATTCTCATTTAATTTACAATTAAAACCCTTACTTTTTAAGCATAAAGAAGACTTATTTCTCAAGGACAAGCATGAAATTGTACCTTCTATATTTCTTATGGCTTTATTTGTTTGACAGAATCACATTGACAAGCAGAACATGGTGAAATAATGAAGAGGAGGGAGAGGAGGAGGGCAGAGTTGGGCATCTGTTTCTACAGCAAATTTTAACTCAGAAAGAGTACAATGAGATTTTGAGGCTTATGAGATATCCTCTGCTATTTTATACTTATCTTAGGATACTTGATACCACCCAGAGATAAACCACAGTCTTATATTATAATCATTTTTACCTGCACTAGATCCATATTAGTTAGTGTTTTTCCATATTATTTATGCAGACAATATTCATTATGTTTAACTGTTTAGTTATCATAAAAATGCAATAAAATATGCACTTTCCTTCTGTAGTTACATTAAGACCTTTTATACACGCAATTAGATATTCTTTTAGCTTCAGCCATAGAGCTAGTGCATGATATATAAACTGAACTTTGTTTCCTGAATGGAAGAGAATCCTTGATGGTCTTAATTCCTGTGCTACTTCATCTAGACACTTTTTTAAATACCTGGAATTCAACACTGCCTTGTAGTAAATGTGTATAAAAGAAGGTAATTTGTGATATCTTCTTAACAATACTGGTGATCACTTTTAATCTCTTGCTTGATTTATCCTTTCACCAGCTGAGAAAATTGAAGTCTGCCACGTTCTACTGCTGATTTTCTAAGGTATGACAAGTTTCAATGGAGAAATTTTACTTGTACAGTCTTGTATAATCACCAGCTGTTGGTTCAAGGAAATCAAGAAACCATGGCACAAAATCAATTACTGTAGTAAAATTGCCTAGAAAAACTGGAAATAACAATAGAACACACATTTGGTCACACACTATTTGCATCCTTACATATAAGAACTTGTTTAATTTTTAAACAAATTTGAGTTGTTATTTTTAATGATAAAATTATTTTTTATATTTTTCACATGAGGAAAAAGTGGTGTAGGTCCAGCCTGGAAGGGGAAGAGATAAGACTTGAACCCAGACTAGAGTCTTGTCTCTATAAGACGTTGCTAGGGGTCTTCCTTGAGATGGTCATGAAATATGTGCTGTGGGGATCATATTCATAACCAAAGTCATCTCAAATTAGTAATATATGCAACATAATAAAAGAATAGAAAATAAATCTATCTTTTTGAAAAAGAATGGAGAAATAATCTTTTTGAATTCACCTACATAGTTCATTTTAGTGACATAGCTTTACACACTAAGTAAAGGGGTTGGGAAGTTTAACCACCTTTGTATTAGTAGCCTAGGGAGGATATAGAAAAACTCCAACAAGGAAGGAGTAGTCAACAGTGATCGATGTTGCTGAGAGTCAAGTAAAATAAGAATGGAATGAAGCCCATAGTGCTTGGCCACATGGGTGTCATTGGCAACCCAGACAAGAGGGATTTTAGATAAGTGGTGAGCATAAAACCCTATTTGGAGTAAGATGAGGAGTGATTAAAAGGTAAAGAACTGGAGGCACTTTGTGCAGATTTGTATCTTGAGAACTTGGTATACAAGTGGGAGCAGAGAATTGGAGCTTTTGACAAGCTGAGAGGTTTAGGAAATTATTTTAAGATGAAAAATACCAAGTCTGGATCCACTTTCAATTACAAGCAACACTTGGATAATAATGGGAATGCCAGTTTACATTTAAATTCCTTTTATGTTGTTGTTACCTTGAAAAATATGGTTTTAGTATATATGTACCTGGATAATATTTTGAGGTAATAACTTATTATTATTAGTTTAATTTCCCTCTTTCCTTACCCCTAAGTCAAGCACATAGCCCACTCTGTGACCATGTGGCATGGGAGAGACAAAAGTGGAGAGGTCATGAGCCAAATCTTTATCCATGATGAACCCCAGATGTTTATCCTCACTACTTATGCAAAGATAGTGTTACAGAAGTAATTCTCAAAAGAAAGTTTTTGATTTCACCAATACTACATTGAATAAAAATGGTTAGAATGATCATCCACATCTTATTCCTGATTTTAGAGAAAATGCCTACATTTTTTCACTGTTGAGTATGATGTCGGCTATAGGTCTGTCATATGTAGCCTTTATTATGTTGAGGTATGTTCCCTCCACATCAACTTTGTTGAGAGTTATCATAAATGGATGTTGAATTTTGTCAAAAGCTTTTCCTGAATTTGTTGAGATGAACATATAGTTTTTTTTCTTCAATTTGTTAATGTGACATATAACATTGATTTGTGGATATTGAACCATCTTTTCATCCTTGGGTTAAATCCCACTTGATTATGGTATATGATCTTTTTAATGCACTGTTGGATATGTGGTTTTAGTATCAGAGTAAAGCTGGCCTTATAGAATGAGTTTTGAAGCATTCCTTCCTCTTCAGTTTTTTGGAATAGTTTGAGAAGGATAGAAGTTAACTCTTCTAGTAAGATTCACCTGTGGAGTCATCTGGTCATGGACTTTTGTTTGTCAGTAGTTTTTTGTTTTGTTTTGTTTTTTTAAATTACTGATTCAACTACATTACTGGTAATTGATCTGTTCATATTTTATATTTCTTTCTGATTCAGTCTTAGGAGATTGTATATTTCTAGAAGTTTATCCATTTCTTCTATGTTGTCCATTTTATTGACATATAATTGTTTGTACTAATCTCTTATGTCCTTTGTATTTCTGTGGTGTTGGTTGTAATACCTCCTCTTTCATTTTTTATTTTATTTACTTGGGCCCTCTCCTTTTTTTCCTGATGAGTCTGGATAAAGATTTATCAATTTTGCTTATCTTTTCAAAGAAGCACCTCTTAGTTTCACTGATATTTTGAATTATTTTTTAGTCTTTATTTCATTTATTTCTGCTTTTTGTTATTTCTTTCCTTCTACTAATTTTATTGTTATTCCTTTTCTAATTCCTCTAGGTTTAATGGCTTTTATTCTTAATATAAGGAAGAACCATAGATCTGACTTTAGTTTGAAAAGTATCACTTTGACTGTTATGTTGAGACTACTTGTAGGGTTTTATCTGTCAGGATCCTGTTAGAAAAGAGATGGCACACATAACTTAGTAATTTGAGAAAAATTTAAATGTAAGTAGTATGGGCAGGAAAGAGGGAAAATCCAAGACACGGGGCAAGTATGAGTTCTAGCAACATGATGGTGGTGGTGCTGTGGCACATACTGTCACTCTTAGACCTGAAGAGGCAGGAGCGCCACTCCAGAAGTCTTCCTAGAATCAGGGAGAAGAGAGTTGTGTGGAGAAGGCAACCTTGATAAGAGTTACAACCTTTGATTGAGGTACCCAGACACCCTGTAGTAGGATGAAAATAATCCTCAAAGATATCAGGTCCTAGTCCCTGGAACCCATTAATTTTACACTATATGAAAAAATGGTCCTTTCAAATAGGATTACGCTAAGAATATTGAGATGGGGAGATTATCTTGGATTACCCCTGCGGGTTCTAGGTATAGTTATAAGTGTCCTTATAAGAGAAAGGCAGAAGAATTTGAAAATTAGAGTGATGCTGCCACAGCCAAGACACACTGACAGCCACCAGAAGCTGGAAGAGGCCAGGAAGGAATATTCCCCTATAACCTCTGGAGAAAGCATGGTCTTGATTTTGGTCCAATAATACTGATTTTGGACTTCTAACCTATAGACTGTGAGAAAATAAATTTCTGTTTTTTTACATCCTTAATTTGTGATTAATTTGTTATATCAGCCCTAGGAACCTAATAAGCCCCCACAGTGTCCTCTGTCTCACTGGTTTCCTGCCAGGAATTCTTGCTGTGTAGAGCCAAGTGGGTGGCAGAGCATAAGCCAGCTCACAATCTGAGGCACAAAGCAGTCAGGTGAAAAGCAGAGAGTAGATTTGAGGGCCAAATAGATATCTGCCTCAGAGGACAAGGAAAATAGTAGTAGAACAAGTTAAGAAGTTGTTGTAAAGATCCAGGCAGTGTATATTGGTAATCACACTAATGTATTTGCAGGGAAGATCAGACTGGATGTATGTTCAAGATGAGGCCAGTGGAATGTTCTGACATGTTTGATATGAGTATGAGAAAAAGAGAAGGGTCAGTGATGGCTCAATGGATTACAGATGAAATAACTGCAAGATGTATTCTCATTATGAAGGCAAGTACTTAGGGAAATCCAAAGTTCACAGCAGAGAGAGAAATGAAGACAATAGAGTAATATGAAGTTTCTGGCTCCCACACCCAAAGTAGACATTAAACCAACACATCTGCCAGCAAGATTAACATAAAACCTTATGCTAAGTGTCCATTTACCTAATCTCCTATTACTTAGTACAACATGTCTGGCCTTTAACAAGAAATTATGTCAAGCTAAAAGGCAAGAAAAAAGAGAACCGTCTGGAGACAAAGCAATCATTAGAACTACACATAGATATGACACAGATGTTGGAATCACCAGACAAGAAATTTAAAATAACTATGTTTAATATAATAAAGACTCTAATGGAAAAGTAGAGAACCAGATGGATAATGTAAGCAGAGAGAAAGACACTCTAATAAAAAAGGAAAATTAAATGCTAGAAATAAAAATAAATAAATAAATAAGTCAACCACAACAACAAAAATACTGCAACAGAAGTGAATTCCTTCGATGGGCTCATCAGTAGACTCAACACAACTGAAGAAAGATTCAATAAGCTTGAAAATAGATCCATAGAAACTTCTCAAACTGAAATTTGAAGACTAAAAAAAGATTGAGAAATCAAGACATCCAAGTACTGTGAACAAACTTCTAAGGTAGAATATAATTTCACTACCAGAAGCAGAAGGAGAGAATAGAACAAAGGAAATATTTGAACTAACAATAGACAGGAACTTTTCAAAATAAATGACAGACACCACAACACAGACCCAGGATACTTGAAGAACACTAAGCAAAATATAAATGTATAAAATCCATACCTAGGCACATCCTATTTGAACTGCATAAAAACACAGAAAGAGCAAGTCTTGAAGAAAGCCAGAGGGGGAAAAAGAAAGCTTTATCTGTAGTGGAACAAGGAAAGTAATTACATCAGACACCATGCAAATAAAAAGAGAGTGGAGTGAAATACTTAAAGTCTTAAAATGTCACCAACCTATACTTCTATACTACAGAAATATTATATTCTCCAAAAGTGAAAGAGAAATAAAGACTTTCTCAAACAAAACTTAGAAATTTTATTTCAGCACAACTTCCTTGTAAGAAATATTAAAAGATTTGATTCAGAAAGAAGGAAAATGATATAGCTTAGAAACTCAGATCTGCATGAAGAAGAGTTAAAAGAATGAATAAATGTAAAATAATATCTTTGATTTTTCTTATTAACTCATCTAAAACATAGTTGTTTGGTTAAAGTAGCAATGCATTAAATGATTGTAGCATAGAGAGAAGTGAAAAGAAAGGTGCAATGCTACAAGGGACCGGAAAAAGAAAGGAGTTGATAATACTGTTATAAGATACCATATTCATGTGAAACAGTATAGTGTTATCTGAAGATGGACTTAAATTCTTTAAAAATGCATATTTTATAAGGCAAAGTCACTAAAATTTATTTTTTAAAAGGAAGTATAACTGATACGCTAAGAGGGGACATCAAATGGTCATTTAAAATCTCTATTCAAATCAGAAAATGCAGAAAAAGGGAGAAACAAAGAACAAATGCAACAAATAAAAAACAATTATGTTAATGTATATATTAATCCAAATATATCAATAATCACTTTGTGAATGGTCTAAGTACACCATTACAACACAGAGACTGTCTTGAATGCACTTGCAAAAAACCCACATATTGTTTGTAAGAAATCAATTTTTAATATACAGACTCAGGTTGAAATGAAAGATGTGGAAAAAATAACAATAATCAAAAGGAAGCTAGAGTAGCTATATTAATTCAGATAAAGCAAACTTAAGAACAAGAATGATTATCAGGGGTCAATTCTCCAAAAAAATCCATACAAATCCTAAAATGCCAAAACGCATGAGGCAAAACAGAAAGAATTTAAATGAGAAATTGACAAATCCACTATTAGACTTGAAGATATAAATATCCCTCTTTCAGTAATTTACAAATAAATTTGACAGGTCAGTAAGGATGTAGATTACTTAAACAGCACTTTCATTAACATGACCTAATTGACGAAATGCTCCATCCAACCACTACAGAACATACATTCTTCCCAAATTCACTTGGAACATTCATCATGGTGGACCACATTCTGGCCATAAAACCCACCTTAACAAATATAAAAGAACAGAAATCTTTCATACAAGCTATGTTCTCAGAGAACAATGAAATTAAATTAGAAATGAAAACCTGAAAGACAGCCAGAAAACTTACAAGTATATGGAGATTAAAAACTTACTTCTAAATAAAATGTGAGTCAAAGAAGTCTCCAGAGAATTTTAAAAATATTTAGAGCTAAATGAAAATAAATTTTTGTCAACATGTGTGGAATGCTGTGAAGGCGGCACTTGGAAATGTAAACTTTAAACGTATACATTAGAAAAGAAGAAAGATCTAAAATCTTGAGAAAAAAGGGCAATTTAAGCCTAAAGCAAGCAGAAGAAAATAAATTTAAAAAACTAGATTAGATAACAATGAAATTAGAAATAGGAAAATAGAGAAAAATCAATATGTTTCTTTAAAAAGATCATTGAATTTATAAACCTTTAGTGAGGCTAAGCAAGAAAAAAGAAAGAAGACACAAATTATTAAATATCAGAAATGAAAGAAGGTCATCATTACTGAGCACAAGGACATTATAAAGATAGTAAAAGGATAGTATCTGACAACATTTAATAACGTAGATAAAATTGGAAGGCTATATCAATGCCACATAATACAAAATTTTAAATATATGTAATTTGATTTTAAACTCTCTGATAGAATATTTCGTCCTTTTTTTGCACCCCATGTAATTTCTTATACATATAATTTCTAAATATATGGAGTTATTAATAAAAGTTTTCCAATATCTTATCTTTTTTTTAATGCTGTGTCTTCATTACATCAAAATAACGTATGTCTGTTTTTTCCCCGCACCATCTGCAGAACAAAAAGACAGTATTCCTTGAAAATATAAAAATACCTTATGTTCTTACTCTCTCAGCTTTTTGGATTCAGTCTCACTGAGAAAAATTTAATTGGATCACTCTAAATGAAAATGCAACTGAAGTAATAGTTTGGAGGTAAAAAGACAAAAAGTAGCCCAATGTAGAGTGAGAGGATATGCTTGCCAAGACTAGAAAAGTTTGGACCTCAGCATCCAATGGAGGTCATTGGATGGAAGAATAGTGTGTGAAGCACCGAAGGAAGGCTGAACTTCTGCATTACTGATAAGGAGGCTGAGTAAAACTCCCTGTGCTCCAGCTTGGAATAAAGGGATAGAAGCCTTGCTTATATCACCTTTATTTAAATGTACCATATGGGCTTGGAGGATATCAGTGACCAAAATGCACACTCGATAGCAGAAAGACTGTCAGGTGTATTGACCTGTGGAAATGTCTCTTTCCAAGGGCCCCCAAAGATGATTGATGTTGGACATCTTGACTTTTTGTCAAGGGAGAACTCAGAGCCATGTTGTACACGATTGAGAGCAAAAGCAATAAGATCTTTTCTTTTGCATTTCATGTTGAAGAGAAGGAGGGGATTCATAGATTGCACTTCATAAATGTTATCTTTGTGAATAACATTACCAAGAGATTTATACAGAATATCCCAGAGTACTTCAAACAAGTGAGATCAGATAGATGATGTTGTTCTGATGTGTACCTCAAGTTTAGGGTCTAGGTATTCAAGTCAGATGGGCCCCATTTCAAATCCTCTGTCATTTATTTTCTGATTGTGAATAATTTATTTAATTTCTGTGAATTTTGGTTTCCTTACTGCCAAAATAGATAATAATATGTACAATGTTGGCTTGTTCTGAGAATCACATGAAAAAGCATAAAGCACCAAATATAGGATAATAAGCAGTTGTTATCTTGAACTAAAAAGAACAAAACATAGTCCTCAAACATCTGAAAAGAGAAAAGCTTTGTGTGGGTGTGTTTGCTTTTGCTTTATTCTTTTTAGGAATATAATGTAGAGGAAAGAGTTTCAAGCCATTTCAGTGTCGGTCACTAATGATTTGGAGACTCTCGCCTAAAGTGTGAACTTCTATCGTCACTGTCACAGATGACATAACTTTTAAGCTTAGAAGGAAATGGTATGTAACTTTTCTGATATTTTAGGATTTCTCTGGGGGTGGATATATGTGAAGTGAAATGGAAGAAGAAACTCTGTTAAAGAATGAAGGAATTGTGAAATCACACTTTAAATTACTGAGATTTCTTATGGATTGTGGAATTCTGCTGTGAATAGAGCAGAGTGGCTGGGTTCTAGAGTGGGGAAAAGTTTCTGCCTTGGAAAAGCAGAGTTATAATGTAGCTATAATATCCCTAAAAGAAGAAATCTCTTTTACAAATGCAATTATTCATCCAATAAATATTTATTATCTATCAACTTTGTGCCAAACACTGTTCCAAATGGGTACTAACCTGATTAAACCCCTCAGGGACATGGCATTCTAGTTGGTTAGAAAGACCACAAACAAGTAAAGAATTTCATAAGTGCTAAGTGCAATAAGAGAAAAAAAAATGTTCTGGGATAAAAGTTAATATAAGGTTATCTTAATTACATAGTTCCCCTAACAATTTACATGGTGGCTTAGATCAAGAGCAATATCAGAAAGTGAGTAGAAGCTGGAGGACAAGCAAAGAGCAATGGGAAGAATGTTTCAGGAAGGGGAAAAAAAATAGCAAAGACACTAAAGTGACAAATAGATTGATCCAGTCTAGGAAATTGCGAAGGCTGGCATTCGTTGGGTGGAAAAGTCTGGAGAAAGAGTCATTCAAATTCATCTGTTTTGCTCCTTCATGGAGCAAGGGTTGGGGATAGGGGAAAGGAGGTAAACTTCAGGTCCAGTGAATAGAGGAGGAGATACAGGTAGCAGTCCTTCCCCGCAAGGTGGTGAAGTTCAAAGACAAAACTCTATATTGCAGGACTGCCTGCTCTCCCAGAACTCAGGTCTACTGTTATGCTAATCATCTTGTCTCTTTTCTCTCTGTTAGATGTTCTAAGCTAGAAAAGGGAGAATTTGAACTGTTGTCTAGAGATAGGCTGAAGAGAATGGCAAGACAACCTCATTCTTGCATATTATTTACATCATCATTCTGTAACCTTTATTACACTATAGGAATCTGGACAGAGCCTGCACATGCCACTCTGCATAGATGAACATGGTTCCTGAACATGAGACCATCAGCAGAGCAAGGAATTATGAGCAGGAAAAATCTACCCATAGATGCACAAGTAGGAACAGGAGAGTTTCTGAACAATAAAGCCTATAGATACTTAGGCCAGTATTCCAGAGGGTTTTGGCAGCTGTTTTCACAGAAAGTTTAACTCTGTTATTTCTTTTCTTTCTTCTCTTGTTCTCTTCTATCTCCTGAGAAAGTGTCTTCAAATTCTCCCTTCTGGAATCTTTCTATGTCCACTTTGCTCAGCTGTGATTGACACCTCTTCTAACCTCTACAATGAAATGTCTGATTTTAGACTTGGCACTTAGAACTCACTGGATTTAGAAGAAAAAGTGATTTTTGCATGAATACATGTTGCTCCAAGCTCCTTGAGACCAGAGAGTAGCTTCTACCATTGAATTTTTTTCTCCTTCTAAGGTGTGACACAAAATATATTTTCTGATGAAATGAGTTGTGGTTTAAAAAGTACACTTAGTGAAAGAAAGCTAAAGAAAAATTGGTATCCAACATCCAGTATCCACTGGCAATACCAATATCCACTGGTATCTACACCAACCCTAACTAATCACGGGAGCTCGGTCCAATGCCTTGCCCCAAGAGATGATGGAATCTGGAAATTATATTGCTACCATAAATTCAAGGTCTCATGAACTTACCCTTCAGAGAAGTGCAGTCTTCCCCTTAATTCTGAAGTAAACAATTGACTCTTTCTAACTTCTTATTTGTAATATAGTTTTATGCAGAATATAGGGCAAGTACCAGCCTTAATTTAAACTGCCCACTGGGCTTCCCACCAGTCATTCTGGTACCTACCAGTTCCTTGTACTTGTGAGATGAACCTTGTCTCCCTTCTTTCATTTTTTTTATTAACAATAGGCTAGATTGCTATTTCAACCCAAAGGATCATCAACCTTACCAAAATGGAGCCAGACAACTCTTGTTGATACACTTTAAACATCATATTGGATTTCTCAGATAACAAAACCAACACTTGGAGGTGTTCCCTGCTATCAGCACTCAGATTTTACCCTCTTATTTCCATCTTAGTGATGTAACAACATTTGTCTTTCATGGGGAATCTCTCATTTGTGAGTCCATACTAGTTATAATGATCAAAAGATGCTTAATATCAATATTGTGGCTCTTGTCACAATACTGATGAATAATAAAGTTGTTTAAATTTCTCTTCTAAGTTTAGTATGAGAATCTGGGTCATATGGAAAATCTTCAGGGGGGGCAATCAAAATAAGATATAATCTGTAGGTTCAATAGTTATATTTCCAACCCAAACTTAAGTCTACTAGCTTGATACACAGCAAAGTCAATCTCCTGGTACCAGGCTGTGGTGAAGAAAAGTACAGTGTTTATTGCAGGGTAACAAACAAGGAGAACAGGCAGCTCATGCTCAAAAGTACTGAACTCCCTCGTGGCTTTTAAGGATGGGTTTTTAAAAACAAAGTGAGGGAGAAGGTTGTGAGGAATGTGATCAGCTAATGAACAATTTTCTGATTAGTGGGTGGTGAGGTAACCAGGTGAGGTCACAGGGGTTAGCATTATCAATATTCAGGCTCCAGCTGGTCTGGGGGATATGTGCTCATGGTCATTATTCTCCATCTGGTTGGGATCTGGTTTCCACAAAACAACTGAGGAATGTGCATTAGACTTTGTCTTTACCTTTGAGACAGAACTAGGAAATTTTTGGGCTCATTTATTTCTTAAGTTAGTTATATCTCTTCCTGACTGTCCTATCTTTGTTTCTGCATTCCTATGTTTTCTCTAATCAGGAACTCTGGGGCTTGTTTCTTTCTCTATTCATGGATGGCCTAGGGGCCACACTTTATTGCACAGTCTATTTCTTAATCATCATTAAGCAGGGGGCTCTGGGGGTTCTGTCACCAAGAAGTGGCAGTTTTTTCACAAGTTTGCAGAGGGCTCCTATGGGTCTCTACATAGGTCTGCTCAGTTTCAGTTATTTGGAACAACCAGATGTTATTCAAAAAGATAAAAGATAAAATTGTTTTATTAGATGACAGGTCTGAGAAAACACCAACTGTATATAAAATAATAAAAATTTATTTATAAAAACAAATGTTTTACAAATTATTTTAAGAAAATTTGCTATTTCATAAGTTATATATAAAAACCTCATCATCATGGTGGGGACTCTTGTTATACTATTCTTGGTGCCTTCAAAATCCAAAGGACAGTTCATCAAATACCTTGATTTTCTTATTTCTAATCTTTTTCTCTACACCACCTTAACCATTCATTCCCTTAGAAATATCACAAAAACTTATCATTACCATTATCTAAGTCACCTCAAAAATATCAATTTTAGGTATTCAATTTTTTGAGTTCCACCACCTATATTTCCAGTTCACTCTTTATAATATCCCTATTTCAATAATTTTCAAAAACAGAGTTCCAATCTATTGAGGCTTCCAATTTTTTAACTGTTCGTCTCTGCCATCATGACCTCAATTTCTTTAAGCACAGAAGATTCTATTGTCTGTTTTGCTAATTATTCCTTTTAACACAACCTCAAATCCCATGATCCTCCCAATCTCTATTAAACCTCCTTGCATAATTTCAACTTTAATTAAATCCAATTTCTCTTCTAGTCTAGTCTATACTCAAGTAAGTGAATATGGAAGGAGAAAAACACACAACTGTGCTGACCAAATTCACAATCTATTTATGACCAAACCTTAAGAAAATTTGGTGCTGTCCAGCAAAAATACTATATTTCCCTAAACATTATGCTCTCCTACTCCTTGATATAACTATTTTATCTTTTCCCCACTTTGCTCAAATCTCCAATACCTGCTCCTTTCTCACTCTGTGCTTTGTGCTCTCCTTATTTATTTCACTGAGAAATTAGTAGCAGTCAAAGAAGAACAATTTCTCATCTCCACCAGACCTAACATTTCATCTCCATTCATATATCTATGTATTTTCTTTCTTCTAGAGACAACAGATAAATTGTCTCTACTCCTGAGGCCAACTCTTTCACCAATGTGAATGATTCTATCCTCTCGCTTTCTCAAGGACCTTGCTCTTGCATTGTCTCCACAGTCTCCTGCATTATACAATTTTCAGTCTCCTCTGAAGACTTCAACTTCACTGCAATAGAATCTGCAGTGTATCTTGTATTTTTAAGAAAACTTTTCTTTGACTTCCATATCTCCTTCAAGCCACTGCTCTTGTATTCCACTCCCATTTATAATAAAAATTCTCAAAGGCTTTGTCTGTTTTCCTATCTTCACATTATCTGTTCTCATTTCCCCCTTGAATTCACTCCAGTAAGCGGTTTGTCTCACCACTTTATGGAAATCACTCTTATGATGATCACCAATGACTCCTGGGTTGTTACACACATTGGCCAATTAATAGGTTTCCCTTACATAAGATATATGTGCAATTAAAACATGAAAAAAGTTGATTACACCTTTCTTCCAGACATGTTTTTTACTCTTGCCTTCTGAAGTAGCACAGTTTTCTGGTTTTCCTCTTCTCTCATGCTGCACACTCAACATCTTGCATCTGTTATCTGATTGTCAGAGGGTGCCAGGGATCAGCTCGTTGTCTTCTCTTTGTTGTTGGCATACAGTCCTTGGGTGATTTGATTTAGTTTCATGTCTTTACAAACCAACAATGCCCTAATGACTACCAAATTTTATCACCAGGCTGACCTCTCCTCTGAGCCTTGGCTCATTTTACCAAGTGACTACTCAATAGTTCCATTTAGATATTTTCTTGGTTTTATCCACACAGCCCCTCTCCTTCACAAATTCCCTTTCCCTACATCTTGGTTAATGGCATCATTTTCACTTGGTTGTCCAGTCTCATACCTCCGTAATGTAACAGCAAGTCTTATTGGCTCCATTTTCAAAATGTATCTCAAATACAACTACTTATTCACCAACTTCACTGTTCTCAACCTACTCAATCCACATTTTCTCTCACTTGGGCTATGAAAATAGCCTCCAAAACAGACTCCTTTCACATTTGCCTCACTCTGTATTCTGGAAAAAGTGACATTTTAGAAATGCAAATAAGACAATTCACTACCTCCCTTCAAAATCTGGCAGTTTTTTTCCATTACAATAAAGAAAATTATTCAGCATTCTTACCAGGAGCCACTCAACCCTAAGTAATTTACCTCTGCTTATCTGTTTTGCCTCATCTCCTATCCCTCTTCTCACCACTTATTCTGTACCACCTGCACTGGTCTTTTTGATACTCCTCAACTGTCTAAGAATTATTCCACTTCAGTACCTTTGCAATTGCTGTATTTTCCTGCAGATCTTCCTTTAGCTTCTTCACTTATTTCTGTCAGGTCTTTTGCTCAAATTTTACTGCTTTAAAACAATCTCATTTCTCATTATCCTCTAATCATGACTCATTTTTGTCATATCACGTATGTCACATTAAAATGTTTTAACTTCCATTTGTTACTTGTTTATTTGGGGGTTTATTCTCCCACCAGAACATGAGTCTCATGAGAGCAGATACTATGCTTTTCCTTGTTACCTGCCTTATTCTTGCCCCAGGCTGGATATAGAAATGAAACAAAACACTTTTCCCAGGGATTCTTGGATTCTTTTTCAATCTCTCTGAGGCTTCTATTAATGCTTTTGCTATTTTACCACCCCTACTTTCAATGATATCTAGAGTCTGATTGTGTATGTAGTCCCTTCTTAAGGACCCAGTTACCATACTCACTCTCATAACTCTCCAAATATCCCCCATACAACTTCTATCCACGGCAAAAGGATTCCTATTTCTTCTTCTTCTGTGGTGGGACTGTCTCTCATACCATGTTCTCCATTCTTGTCTTGTAATAAAATTTTGGTTCTGGATTTCAAGCAAGCTTTCTTTCAAGTCCATATTTCTATCCTTCTCCAGACAAACCAGAAAGTGGTAGGAGTGAGGTCAACTGCAAAATCAAAAGAAAATTATGATCAGCATATTCATTTTGTGATATTTCTACAATGTATTTCATATCCAGTTACGAATTTGCAGTCATAGAGATCAGTGGAATAGAAGACATCAAACACATTTCTTCACTCCAAAAAGAACCAAAGCATATCTTGTGCCCATTTATAATTTCAATGGTCATACAATATAAAAAGAAATATATATATATGAATAATAATAACATAAATAAATGTAAATTACATAAGAAAAATTAAAGTGTCATAAAATTGAGAGACTGGAGCCTCTTGGAAGATATTGAGAAAGTTTTATCATTTAAGCTGAACCTCATAGGGAAGAATTAGTTTAAGATGTGATAAGGTAAGGAGAGGAAACCAAAGTATTAAAGTCTGAATCTAACATCAATGAATGAATAAATGAATATACAGGTAAAATCATTTATTTATTTTTTTAACAAATAAACATGTTAGGATAGCCAGGTAAAATAAAAGATACCCAGTTAAATTTAAATTAGAAAACAGTGATTTTTTTTTTTTAGTATAAGTATGTACCATATATTGCATGAAATATATTTATACTTTTAAAAGTTTGTTTAACATTTGAAATTCAAATTTAACTGAGCATCCTATATTTTCATTTGTTACATTTGGCAACCCTAATTTTATTGAGTATATGTCCTACATATATTCTAGGCATTGTGAATATGAATTTGAATCAAAGATAAGCACTTGCCCTTGATTTGCTTGCTGTTTATTAGAAGGTATATATGTAACCCTTTGAAGGTTGGATATGCCAAGGGGAATGAGGACAGAGAAAGAGAAAGCTCGTTACATGTAAATCATTGAAATGCAACACATTTTTTATAAGCCTATTTTGTGTATATATATATATATATATATATATATATATATATATATATGTTTTTAATCTACCATAAGTCTAAAAGTAATGAAAGTGACTCCATTCTGCCTAATATCTAGAAAATAGCATCACTGGTCTCAGATGAGAAAAGTGAGGCTTAGAGAGATTGCCCGAGGATTGAATTTATTCCATGACACCACTCTGGTCTTTTTGATCTAGAAAGGCTCAAGAATCAAGACCCATTGTTGATGTAACCCTCTATCCTTGAGGTCCTGGGGTGTTCTCCTGTACCCCCTGTCCCTCTCAGCTAACCAGGGACTGCAACCTGGAAATATCTGTGAACTCTTCCCCTCCAGTTCCCCTCTCCAGTGCCTCTTCCCTGTGGGAGGTCAGGGCATCTCTGTGATTGGCACTGCTGCTCACATACAGACCTAGGATGACATCACTAGTGAAGTGTATCCACTGAGTAAGACGGTCTCTTATCTTGTTTGCCTTTGGGTACAGTTGAGAAAGACTTCAGGCGTCTTCCCTAGGAGAGGCCCCCAAATGAGTTTGTAGACCAGGATCCCATCTGCAGCTCTAGCTAGGAGAAAGAAGTGAGACTCCCTGACTGTTCTTCATAAAGGACCATCTCTTTGTAAATTGTCAGCATCAAGGCTGTAACGTGTGTCTCCTGGAGAGAGCCTGCATCCCCATCATGTGCCTCGGGCTGTTTACAGGGACAAGCCATGGTTAGGATGAGGTGGCAGTAGGACTAGACCGCAAGATATCTCTTACCCCCATTTCCAGGACCTTCTGAAAGTTAATCTACTTGCTATGGACTGAATTATATCTCCCCAAAATTCATGTGTGGAATCCTTAATCCCCAAAGTGGTGGTATTTGGAGATAGAGCCTTTGGGAAGTAATTAGGGTTAGATGAAGTCATGAAAGTGGAGCCCCTGTGAAAAGGGATTAGTGCCCTTATAAGAAAAGGAAAAAACACCAGAGTCCTTTCTCTCTCCATTTGAGCACACATCGAGAAGGTGGCTGTCTGCAAACCAGGAAGCAAGCTCTCACCAGAACCCATCCATGCTGGCACTTTGATCTTGGACTTCCAGCCTCAAGAATGTGAGAAGATAACTTTCTGTTAATCAAGCTGCCTGGTCTGTGGTATCCTGTTATGGCATCCAGAGTTGAGCGAGACACTACTGTAAAGTTCTGACCTAAAGTCCAATCACAATAGTGGGGAAGGTGAGGGGGCAAGATCAGAATATGGCTGTGATTTAGGAATCCAGAAGACTGTTCAATTGCACTGTCCCTCTGTTGGAAGAGACTGTCAGGATAAGGGGTGCAAAGAACAGGAGGGTCAAAAAAACAAGCACTCAACAAAAGTAACTCTAAACACTTCCCCATTAATCTGGTCTACCTATTGCCAAAGTGAGTGCAGTGTCTCAATGTAGCATAACAGAGAAATCTCTAAGTCGACCTGCTGATATTTGTATTTTCTACGTGACATCTGTGGAAGTGACAATCTGGTCTATTTGACAACTGCAGTCCTCACTAGAAGGAAATGAGATCTTTCTTGTTTTGACAAGTCAGCCTCTGAGAACCCCCTTAATGTGAGTCTGCCTTGGGAAATGGAACCACTCTGAGTGCTGACAATCCAGGTGTCAAGCCTTCAAGACTGAGGATGGTGCTTGGACTGTGGCTCTTCCCCCAAGGTGAATGGTGATTCAGGATCCTCTGACTTTCCCCTGATGGCTCCCTGTCTATTTCATTATCTTTCTTCTTCAAATGGCAACAGGCCCCTTAATAAACCTAGAGCCTCTCTTTATCTCAAAAAATTTAACTGAGCAAAATTTAAAACTCTATTTCCCTATCTTCTTTTGGCTAGCCACTTTTCTAAGGACACTTTATAAATTTGACCTTTGTCCCCAATAGTTTTTCTCCTTCAAGAAACATCACAATAAAAATCAAGAAAGGAAATCCAAAAAAATTAAAGTATGTTTTAGAAAACAAATAGTGTAATTTTCTTGCAGAATATCTTACAAATTATCAGCAGATTAGAATCAGAAAATTCTAGGACTGGAGCTGAGTTTAGAAATCATCTAATCTATCTCTTTCATGTCACGACTGGGGAAATTGATAAAACAATTGGAGAGGGAGAGGGAGAAGAGAGGGAGAGTAGGAGAGGGAGAAGAGAGGGAGAGTAAGAGAGGGAGTGATTACATTGGAGCCTGCAATTGAAGCTGTATGTTTCCATGTCACAGTTTGTTTAAAATTCTAAAGCATTACATGCAAACAAACTACACAAAACATGAATGAGCACCTCAGTGAATTATCACCAAGTGAATATGAATGTGAAACCAAAACCTCAGGTGGATAAATTAAGTATTGTTGACACTCCAGAAGCATTTCCTCTTGCCCCTTCTCTATCACTACTCAATCTTTCTGAAGGTGACCAGCCTCTCTTTTATGATATCATTGTCCACATTTTAAAATGAATAGTCTTCTTACCATCCATGCATCCCTAAATATTGTATTTTAGTTTTGCCTTTTTATACACTTTGTAATGGTAACATGAAATATGTATACTTTTGTCTGTCTTTGCTCACTCAGTATTTGTATTCATCTGTGTTGTAGAGTTAGCTGTGGTTTTTTGGTTTTCACTGCCAAATAGAATTTAATGGTATGAACATTACACATTATATGGTCTAACTTTTCTGTTGATGGACAATTAAGTTTTTTTGAGGTTTTGCTCATTATGAATAACACTGATATGATTTTGTTTTGTTATGACTTTTGATGCACATGCTAAATCATAATGTATGCATATATTCAGGATTTTACTGCCAAACAGATTTTACTGTGAAATAGACCAATGGCTAATGAGAGCAAATGTCACTTCCTAGTCTTGTCATTATAGAAATCAAAATAAAGAGACCTTTAAAAGATACAAGAAGGTGATATAAATATTTGGGAATCTGGAAAAAAATTAAAGTTGTGTGGAGTAACAGGAAATAAGATGAAAAATCTGAATTTAAAAATTTAACTAAAAGACTGGAAAGAAAACAAGCTATTTCTTCCCAGTGCATTTAAATATAAGCCTTGGTGCCAGGTTGCCCTTCATAGACAATGGCAATGTTTCATAAATTATTATGCTTGCTGAAAGAGTCATATTAGCTACTTGAACAAAGTAGCCTGTGTAGGCTACTCTTTATAAATAATCTTGAATCACCCATTAATTTTATTTATTATGAAGTTTAAAGATATGGTCGTATGTCTAAGGAAAAAGAAATGTTTGGATAGGTCCTGAGACAAGCATTTTAGAACTAAAGTCTCAAATCAGTATGAAATATAGTTTTCATCTGTCCCTTGCTTGAAACACTATTTAAATAAGCAATTATCTAGGTGAAAAAAGAGTCATGTGGATTTGGCAGGTCCAGAAATTTGAACATTCTTGGAAGCTTTGAATCCAGAGGATTAAACTGGAGGCAAGCTGAAATTGTGTCAGAAAATAAAACTACCCAAGAGTGGCTTTTAGACCACTGGCAAGTAAATGGTTAAAAAAAAAACAGCATTCTGGATTGAACAAATTTCTTCCATGGCTCCTGGAAAACTTGAGAACAAGTGCCAGTCTGCAAAATTAAAAGAAAATAATCCAGTCCCCCTCAATGTGTATGAAACACATATTTCCTCTTCTAAAGGAATGAACCATTATAGAGAAAAACCTACACACAAGTTGCTGCGTTGTAGCACAGAAACTGATGGTGTGTCAACCTAGAATAGTGGAAAGGCTCTGGGCTTTAGAGGCAATATTCACCTGTGTTCAAATACCCTGTGACCTTGGGCAAGTTACTTAATCTTCACAATTTCTGGTTTTCCTCTTTGTTCAGTGGATTAAAATGCCTTCTTGGCATGGTTAATGTAGTATTATTACATTCCCAGACCCCTGCAGGAACTCAATCATTAGCATTTTCTTTGCATTCATTCAACAAGTAATTATTGAGCACCCAGTGTTTGCCAAGGACAGTTCTTCATGCAGAGAATAATGTAAACCAAAAAAACAATCTTCCTTCAAGGAACTGACAGTATAGTGTTTGTGAGGGGAAAGGAAAAAGCAAGCAGCCATGGACACATGCCATTTGGATCTCCTGTCAGGAAATTACCGTCTGTTCATCTGTTAGGGATGCAGTTACCTGCAACATTTGATTTGAGGACACACCTCCCAGGCAGCCTCCAACTGGTGATTCAGTATGGTTTGTGTCCTTGGACCTGGCTATTTCTGAGTTATTCTTTGCATCCAAGCTCACCATTTAGCTGTCTAAGATTTTCTCAGATCCACACTGCAGCCTGGAGCTTTTCCCACCCAGCCCTCCTTCCTTCTTCTTTCACAAATGTTGGACCAGCACGATGGCCAGAAAGCTGTCCTGCCTACTCCTACTCCCCTACCTTTGATCTGTCATGGGCATTCCCCCCTTATTCTTCTCCCTTTGTCTCAGGTCTGCTTTCTGGAATATGCATCCAACACAGGTGGCGTGTTTGAAAGTGAAAAATGCAGGAAAACAGCCCATTGGAACTCTACAGAGACAGTCCCTTGCACTGTTTGTGGGATGTTTGCTGTGCCCTGTGGAGGATTCCTGCCCTAACCGCACTTAAGCCATATTTTCCTCTATCATTGTGGGAAAGAGGCTGGTCAATGCTGACACTAAAAGTACACGAATAAGTATTCAAGTTTAAAGAGACAGTTGTTCCAACCACATTACCTTATTCAAGTAAGTTTTGCAATCCAGAGAGTGAGGCTAATTCACAAATTCCAGTTCCCTGTTCTGCTACACAATAATGTTGAGTTGATGGATAGGAAGAAAATTATCACAGCTCTCTTGACATCTGCTGCATAGAGTGAAATGCAAACTCATAACTGTTGCAGGCTGTGTTGTCACGAAGTCTTTTTATTTAGAAATTCCCATTGGATATGAATGCGATTCTGCTTTCTTGGCAACTGTAGTGGAATTCTGCAAGTAGCTCATGTCATCAGTTAATTCTTTGAAAGTTATTCCACTGACTGGTTGGCAGCCAACTGAAAAACCGAACTCAGGTAGGGCTGACTGGTGTGCAGAAGCTGAGCCTGTAGGTTATGCACAAGCTGATTAGCCACCAAAAATAATAGTGCAGTCCATTTTAACAAGAATCTAGTGGATTAGCAACAATTCACTCTGAAATGTTCTCAACTTATTTAAATCTCATTGAAGTGAAGCCCATTTTGTTCTGGCTTTTGTTTTCTCTTTTTTGTCACAGAATCTATATAACAGCATTTCTCTTTAGATTTATGACATACACCACTCCCCTCCTGCCTCTAGGGATTCATTGTTGACTAGTACTGCTTGTCCTCGTTCTTGCACTTGCTTTTCCAATGTGAATGTGCTTCTCCTGCCATCCCCCTTAATAGTTCAAAGGGTATAAATTGATGCCTATGATGAGATTCTACAGATTCCTTCACTTGTGCAGGATGTATTGAGAAGAAAAGTCTGCATTCGAATCTGTGCTGGGATTACAAAAATGGCATGAATTGCCTCCAGAGAGCATAAGATTACCTTCCTAGAATGGGAGATATTTATATAACGTAATAATATAAATAATGTATTTTTTTTACTGTAATATTACACAAATAAAGAATTATATCAGCACCAAGGACAAAGTGACTTTTGCTTGGAGGAATTTCAGAAGGCTCTCAGGAATATCTAGGGAGATACAGACTGCCTGTCATCTCCACCAACCTCCTCCATGTCTCCTTTGCATAAACATATTCAACACCTGTCCCAATCTCACAACGTATAGCTGTCATTAAGATAGATAGAAATTCTGGAGCCCACCCAACTTGAATCATGTCAGAATGTCCCAGGTTGTCAAGCAAGATATTGTAAGGTGTGAGAACAGTATGTGCAATGATACAAAGAAGCAAAAGGGAAACTATAAATCATTACATTTTCATTAAGATTTGAATAATATAATGTTAGAAATTGATACTGAGAATGTAGTCAAGGGACAGATGGTGAAGTGCCTTTATTCTGTGCATTATATGCTGAGCAAGGGACAGATGGTGAAGTGCCTTTATTCTGTGCATTATATGCTGAGCAAAGGAGTCCTATCCTTTTTTTTTTTTAAACATCTTTGTTGGAGTGTAATTGCTTTACAATGGTATGTTAGTTTCTGCTTTATAACAAAGTGAATCAGCTATACATATACTTATATCCCCATATCTCTTCCCTCTTCTATCTCTCTCCCAGGAGTCCTATCCTATGTGTACTATTTTGGAAAACTCACATCACATAGACCAAACTCCTTATTTCTGTTATAGGAACCACTGATATTTATTGTCAAAAGGACCATTGATGTAAATTGATGACAATTTATCATTCACTAAAGTAAACAGCTACTTCCAGAACATACTCTGAAAAGAAATTGAAAGTGCTTATTCTCTTCAGTCTCAATTTTACAAAAGAATTTCCTTTGTTGGCTTGCCAAGGTATAAAATTCTATTAAGTAGAGTCAGTTCTTTATGGCTTTATTTTATTTCTATAAATTTTCCCTCAATGTTTTTAGCAGGGTTAACAGATCATGATTAGCTAATGACTTAGGGGATAAACTGATGACCACTGAAGGAAAATGAATAAGGCCTGGGAATCAGGGAGTACCATGGAAGAACAAAATGGAGACAATGGGATCACTTTCCAATCTGGACAACAGCCAGATTCAATTGCTTTCATTCATCCTGGGAATTATATCTTTGCACTGAAAATGTCTTGTAATTTTGTTATTTAATAGCAGTTTATGCTATTATCCTTAAGCCACAATGGAGTGAAATTGCAGTCAACACAGTGATATAAACTATAATACAAGTCCTATCCTTGACAAAGGGAAAATGAAAACATGCCTCAATATTAATGCCTTCTCTGTAACCTCTTATGTTTTAGTCATTCATTTTACAAAAGCTGGAAGGCTGCCAGATTCAGAAACAACATGTATTAGTCTGAGTACCATTGCAGAAAACAGAGTCTGTAGCTAGTTTCAATAAGAAAATATTTACTTCAGGAAAGCAAATAGTTTAAATATTTGTTGGGTGAGCTGGAAGGACAGATTTTAGATGACAAGTTCTCAACCCTGTCTCTGCATGGGAATCAATTGAGGAGATTTTGAAAATATCCATGTCCTGAATTCACTCTCTGAGATGATAATGAATGTCTGGGGTGCAGGCAGCAGTAATTTTACAACCCCTTTATGTGATTGTTATGTGTAGCCAAATTGAGACTGCTCCAAGTTGAGTACTCAGGGTTCCAAGAACCATACTACAGAATCAAGTCACCAAGGGAACTGCTGTTGCTCTACAACCAGGAAGCTGCTGGGTCTGTAATTTCACTGCTATCATCATGATCAGTGCCATGCAGTTCTAAACCTCTGATATTACAGCTGGTGCCAGCATGGTCTGCACCAGAAGGACAGATTTATTGAGCCTTGACATCTCAAAATTAAATAATGCTAGAACTCAATTATTTTTAAAACAGAAAACACACACACACACACACACACATACACACACACACACACACACACCAGATGCCTCCATGACCAAATTTAGAGCAGAAAGAGCAAAATATGCAGAAAAATGGCTTCAATTTCCCCTCTCAGACCTGGAAGGAATTCATTTTATTGGCTAAACCAAAATTACATGCAGTATTCTAGCTGCAAGGAAGCCTGGGATATGGCAATTTTTGCTCTGTATTCTTTGCAGTACTAGAAGAAACAATAGAAAAAAAAAGAGTGAAATAGAGGTCAAGGACAAATCTACTTTATCCCAACATAGCATATACAGAGAATTAATACTGATATTAGATATTTTATTTTAAAAACTGTCATTATTTAACATTTACTTATAAGAATCATCAACATTGTTTATAATTTGGCAATAGGTTTATCTTAGTACATTGAGAAGTAGAATTGTTTAAAATCATCATCTGTTTTCCACTCCAACATGAGCTTGGAACTTGTCACTATCATCCTCACAACAAGAAAAAATGTTCAAGAAAAAAATACCAGCAAGTCTTCTTAGATTAACTGGAAAAGAGAGGGCTAACTGATATGTGAAAACATAGAGATAAGTGAATACAGAGAACCATAGCTTACCAGGAGCAGAAGTTGCCACTGGGGATAGAAACTGATACGGACTATTAAATGGTAATTAAAAAATTATGAGATGCTAAATTGGAAGTTAAAAATTTCTAGGAAGCCAGTCATATTTTGTCCCACACTTTCATGAGTTTGACCAAATCTCATGGTAAAGACAGTAGAAAAACTCCCTTGTGCTTCAGGAAGGGGAAGTAGAAAAACAGCCATTTAAATATATGACCAGAGAACTTTGTTCTCCGTGGTAGGAACTTGTCCTTAGTAGAAAATACTTTGGTGGAACCTTACTTGACCTCACAGAAGGACAATTGTCTGTCTCAAGGCCATTCCTGGCTTCCTGTGGCATAACAAGGACAAACAAGCATCTAGGAAATTCTTCTGAAAGTCACAGCCCAGAGACTTGAGCCCATTAAAAAATAGATTTCACCATAAGATTATAGAATGCTTTTTCTCCTCCCTGATATCTTAACACAACATCAACAGAACTCCAATATCATAACAGTGGATTACAACTGAGAGAGCTGCAGGACATGGACTCTATTTAAGATGGAAACCCAAAGACAATAGAGGAAATAACACCAATAATACTAGAGGAAATAAAAGCCTTTCATACTTGCAACTACAGTAAACATTAAACACAGCCTAACTTCTACCTAGATAAACATAAAACCTTACATTAAAGGCTGTTTGCCTCAGCCTTTATTATTGGATGCATCATTTACAGCTTTCAACAAAAAATTACAAGGCATGAGAAAAGGCAGGGAAAAAAGTGTGTGAAGATCAAAACTAAACTCAAATGTGACAGAGATTTTGGAATTATGAGATCATAATATAAAATAACTATTATTAATAGGCTAAGTTTCTAACGGAAAAAATAGTCAACAATAAAAAACAGATGGGTAATGTATGCAGAGATATGCATTAAGAAGAAATCAAAAAGGAATTTGAGAACTCAAAAATACTGTAAAAGAAATGGAGAATGCCTTTGACAGACTTATTAATAGACTCAGAAAGGCCATGAAAAGAATCAGTGAGCTTGAAGATATGTCAAAAATAAACATCCCAAATTGAAATGCAATGAGTAAAAAAAATAAGAGAATTGTGGGAAAATTACACAATATAACATACATTAATGGCAACCCAATGGGACACCAGAAAGAGAAGAAAGAAAGAAACAGGGAGAGAGAGAAAGAAAGAAAGAGGGAAAGAAAGAAGGAAAGAAAGAATGAAGCAGAAAATTTGAAGCAATACTGGCTGAGAATTTTCCAAAATCAATGACAGATACCAAAACAGAGATCCAGGATGTTGAGAGAACACCAAGTAGGATGCATATCAAAAAATCTAAATCTAAGCATATTCAAATTGCAAAAAAAACAACACAAAAGAACAATCTTGAAAGAAGCCATAGGGAGAAATAAGAATCTTGCCTATAAACGAACAAGGGTAGGAATTACCCCAGCCATCTCTTTAGAAACCATGCAAGCAAGAAGACTAGAAAGAAATCTTAAAAGTTTTGATAGGAAAATAGCTCCCAAGAATTCTGTATCTGGCAAACTTTTTTTTCAAGAGTGAAAGATAAACTATGGAGCATCCTGTGTAATATTGTTCAGCACATTAAAAATATGAACTTTCAAACCATGAAAATATATAGAGGAACCTAAAATAAATATTACTAAGTGAAAGAAGGCAATCTGAAAATGCTGCATGATCCCAACTACATTATATTCGGGAAAAAAGAAGAACTGTAGATACAACGAAAAGAACAGTGGTTGCTAGAGTGGGGGTGTGGGGTAAATTGGCAGAGCACAGAGGATATTTTGGGCAGGAAGTATATGGGAAATCTCTGTACCTTCCTCTTAATTTTGTTGTAAAACTGCTCTTAAAAACTGGTCTTTAAGAAAAGTAAAGAAGTAAAGACCATCTAAGACAAAAACTAAAGGAATATGTCATCTGTAGGTGTGTCTTGTAAGAAATGTTAAAAGAAGTTTTTTGGAGCGAAGAAAAATTGCATACATCAGAACTCAGGTCTATATAAAGAAAGAAAGAGTGTTAGAAATGTATAAATGAAGATAAAAAAAGAGTGTTGAAATGTATAAATGAAGATAAAATAAAATATTTTTTTATTCTTACCTGATCTATTAGATGATGTTTGTTCAATATAATAATAGGAGCAGTGCATTGGGTGATTAGAGATTATGCATAAGTGAAATGAATGCAACAATGTTATGAGACGTGTGTGTGTTGCGGGGGGAATTGAGGATACTCTGCTAGAAGGGACATGCAACAGTCATGAAGTGGGTATTTGAGTGTATTATTTGAAAGTGTATTTAGATAAGTTGTAAATATACACTGCAATCTCTAAGATGAATACTCAAAAGTAGAAATAAGTATAATTTACATGCTAAGAGAGAAGAGCAAATGGAATCAAAACCAAGGTGGTGAGAAAAAAGGGGAAGTTAGAAAACAAGGAAGGCAGGAAGGAAAGAAGGAAGAAAGGAGGAATGAAAGAAGGAAGGAAGGGAGGAAGAGCATGAAAAAGGAAGAAAAAGGAGGCAAGAGCAATGAAGAGAAAGCAGTTATAAATACAGTATATACAAACCCACTGTATCAACAACTACTTTAGTGTGAATGATCTAAATACACCAATTAAAACACAGAGTATCACAGAGTGGATAAAAAAGAAGATCCTAAAACATGACTGTATTTAAACTTACCAGAGCCATCAGTCAACTGGATTTAATTGACATTTATAAAATAATTCATCAAACAATAGCAGGATACACATTCTTCTCAAACTCAAATGAAATGTTTACCAGTATAGATTACATTCTGAGCTACAGAATGCACCATAAAAGTTTTAAAAGTATAGAGATCACATGAAGTACTCGTGAAATCACAATGGCATGAAACTAAAAATGATAACAGAAAGGTAGCTGAAAATCCCCAAATATTTGGAGATTAATCAATATATTTTTAAATAATACATGGGTCAAAGTGTCAAGAGAAATTAAAAATATTTTGAATTAAGTGGAAATGAAAATATAACTTATCAAAATTCTGAATCAGAGAAGGCAGTGCTAAGAGGGGAACATATTGCATACATGATATTAGAAAATAAGGAAGACATAAAATCAACAAGCTAAGCTTTTATCTTAGGAAACTGGAAAGGGAACAATATAAATCTAAAGCAAGCAGAAGAAAAGATAGAAAAAAATGAGAATAAAAATTACAAAATTGAGACAGGAAAACAATAGGGAAAATTAATGAACTCAAAGCTGGTTCTTAGAAAATATAAATAAAATTGATAAACCTCTAGTTAGGCAAACAAGATGAAAGAGAGAAGACCCAAATTACTGATATTAGAAATGAAAGAAAAGGACCATCCCTACTGCTCCCATGAACATTAAAATGTTAATAAGGGAATATTATAAACAACTCAATGTCCATAAATTTGATAACTTAGATGAACTGAAACTTGAAAGACACAATCTACCTAAACTCACAAAAGGAGAAATAGATAATCAGAATAAGCCTATAACTATTGAAGAAAATGAATGAATAATTAATAACATTACAGAAAAAATAGTTCAGGTTCAGATGGTTTTGTAGGAATTCTACCAAACATTTAAGGAGAAATGATACTAATTATCTACAATATCTTTGAGAAAATATAAGTAGAGGAAAACTTACTAACACACTCAGAGGACAACATTACCTTAATACAAAACCAGACAGACATTTCAAGAAAGGAGAATCATAAACCAATATCTTTCATGAATATAAATGCAAAATTTGTAAAAATGAAAATATCAAATTGAATCCAACAATGTATAATAAGTATTATACATTATAACCAAGTGGGATTTAACCCAAGTATGCAAAGTTGATTCAACATTTGAATATCAGTTAATGTAATCTATCATCCTAGGCTAAAGAAGAAAAATCATATGGTGATATCAATAGGTGCAGAAAAAGCATTTGGCAAAAATCCAACACTGACTATTGATAAAGATGCTCAGTAAACTAGGAATATAAGGGATATTCCTCAAAATGATGAAGAAAATCTATGAAAAAAACCACCAGAAAACATCATATTTAATGGTGAAAAACTAGATGATTTCCTCCTTAGAACAGGTACACAATGCAAGGATGTTTCCTCTCACCACTCCTATTCAACACCATATTGGAACTAAATAGTTAATTCAATAAGACAAGTAAAGGAAACTTTAAAAAAATACAGGTTTGGAAGGAAAAAATAAAGCAGTATTAGTTTGCAGATGACATGATTGTCTATGCAGGAAATCACTGACCAAAAAACTGCTTTGGAAATAAGCTATTATAGTGAGGTTATAAGCTTATACATATTACAAAGTTAATATATAAAATACAATTGTTTTCTATATACTAGCAATGAAAAATTGGAATTTGAAATTAAAAATACAGTATCATTTACATTTGCAATGAATAAGGAAATGTTTAGGTGTATATCTATTAAAATATATGTAAAGTATATGTGAGAAAAACAGCAAAACACTGATGATGGAAATCAAGGAAGAGCTAAATAAATAGAGAGATATTACACATTCATGGATAGAAAGACTTGATATTGTTATGATATTAGTTCTTGACAACTTTGTCTACAGATTACAAGAATTGCAAGTAAAAATTATGGCAAGTTATTTTCCTGATACCAAAAAAAAAAAATCTAAAATTTATGTGGAAAAGACAGAAGACACAATATCCAACAAAATATTGAAGAAGAACAATGTCTGAGGAATAACACTACCAAACTTTAACACATACTGTAAAGCTATGATTGTCAAAACATTGCAACATTGGTGAAATAATATAAACAAATACATAAATAGAATAAAAGAGAGACCAGAAATAGAGCCACACATATAGTCCAATCACTCTTTGACAAAGGGGAAAAGGCAGAAATAATTTGACAGAAATAATTATCATGCACAAGAATTTTTTATATTTGTGAAGCTTTCCATATTTTTAAAACATAATTTGGCTGAAAGGATAAAACTTGTTTTAAAAGCATTATATAATGGTAAAATAATCAATTCACCAAGCAGATATAGCAATTATAAATATATATGCACGAAACTTCAAAGCTCTGAAATATATGAAGCAAACATTGACTTGAAGGAACAGATATACAGCTCTATTGTAATAGTAAAGGACTAAATACCCTACTTTAAATAATGTATAAAACAACTAGAGATGATACCAATAAGGAAATAAGGACATAAAAACATGACAGACCAATTGAATATAACAGACATGTACAGGACACTCCACTCAACAAAAGTAGAATACACATTTTTCTCAAGTGCAACTGGACCTTTCTTCATGATAGATCATATTTTAGGTCACAGAATAGGTCTAAATAAGTTTTAAAGTTCAAAATCATATGAAGTATCATTTCTGATCACAAAGTAATGAAAGTAGAAATCAGTAGCAGAAAGAAAATGAGCTAACCCCCAGATATATGGAAATTAAACAACATACACTTAAATAGACACTGGATCAAAGAAGAAATTACAGGTTTACTGGAAAATATCCTGAGACAAATGAAAATGAAACACAACATAACAAAACTTTTCGGACATTGTGAAAGTAGTACTAAGAGGAAAATTTATAGCTATAAACATATTTTTTAAAAAGAAAAGCATCAAATCAACAACCTAAATTTACACCTTAAGAAAGATGAAAAAATGAACAAATTTAACCAAATCCAGCAAAAGAAATAAAGCAATAAAGATTAGAGCAGAGACAAGTAAAATAGAGAATAGAAAAGCAATAAAAAAAAATGAAAAGGTAATCAAACTTGACATATCTTTAGATAGATTAAGAAAAAAGGAAGAAGACTCAAGTAACTAAAATAAAAAATAAATAAATAAAAAAGGCACATTACAACTCTTTTTACAGAAAAAATGGATTATAAGAGAATACAGGGACTTTCCTCGTGGTTCAGTTGTTAAGACTTCACCTTCCAATGCAGAGGGTGAAGGTTCAATCCCTGGTTAGGGAACTAAGATCCCACATGCTTCACAGCCAAAAAACCAAAACATAAAACAGAAGCAGTATTGTAACAAATTCAATGAAGACTTTAAAAATGGTCCACATCAAAAAAAAATCAAGAAAAAGAGAATACAATGAACAACTGTACA
Organism: Lipotes vexillifer; assembly: GCF_000442215.2. Taxonomy (NCBI): domain Eukaryota; kingdom Metazoa; phylum Chordata; class Mammalia; order Artiodactyla; family Lipotidae; genus Lipotes; species Lipotes vexillifer. The sequence goes on from NW_006769482.1 coordinate 2,372,634, forward strand.
TCAACAAATTGAATAACCCATATGAAATGGATAAATTCCTAGAAACACACAGTGTATCAAAACTGAATCATGAAGAAATAGAAAATCTGAACAGACCTAGAACTAGTAAAAGGATTGAATCAGTAATCAAAAGCCTCCCTCCAAAGGAAAATAACAGGACTACACTGGCTTCACTAGAGAAGTCTACCAAACATTTAAAGAATTAACACCAATCCTCCTCAAATTCTTCCAAATAAATAAATAAATAGAAGGGAACACTTCCAAACTCATTGTACAAAGCCATCATCACCCTGATGTCACAATCCAAAAAATATTTTACAAGAAAGGGAAGCTATAGACAAATATCCTTGATGAATATTGATGGAAAAAAATCTTGACAAAATACTAGCAAAGAGATTTCAATAACTTATTAAACAAATTATACACTATGACCAACTGGGACTAATTCCTAGAATACAAGGGCAGTTTTACATATGAAAATCAAGCAATGTAATACACCTCATCATCATCAGTAATTATTAGGGAAATACAAATATAAACCAAAATAAGATATCACCTCCCACCAATTAGGATGGATGCTATATAAAACAAAACAAAACAAAAACACAGAGTGTTGATGAAGATGTGGAGAAATTGGAACACTTGTGCACTGTTGATGAGAATGTATAATGGCACAGCCACTTTGGAAAATAGTATGGTTGTTCCTCAAAAAATTAAAAATAAAATTACCATATGATCCAGCATTCCTACTTCTGGGATTATATCCAGCATAATAGAAAGAAGGGTTCCAAAGAGATGTTTGTACACTCATGCTTTTTGAAGCATTATTCACAATAGTCAAGATGTGGAAACACTGCAAGCATCCACTGATGACTGAATGGATAAACAAAATGTAACATATACATACAATGAAATACTATTCAGTTTTAAAAGAGAAGGAAATTCTGATATTCTACAACATGAATGATCCTTGAGAATATTATGTTAAGTAAAATAAGCCAGTCACAAAGACAAATACTGTATAATTCCACTTATATGAGGTATCATATAGTATGATAGTATCAGAGTCATAGAAATAGTATAGTATCAGAGTCATAGAAACAGACAGTAAAATGGTGGTTTCTGGAGGCTGTGGAGAGGGGAAAATTAGGAGTTATTGTCTGATGAATATGAAGTTTCAGTTTTGCAAGATAAAAAGTTATGGAGATTGGTTATACACGATGCATACATATTTAACACTATTGAACTGTTCACTTAAAAATGTTTAAGATTATAAATTTTATTTTATAACAATTGAAATTAAAAATAATCAATGCAATACATTATAGTAGTTAAATAAAGGAAAATAACCACTTGAACATCTCATATTGCAAAGTCTGACAAAAATATCATTTAAAGGTAAAAACTCTCAACAAAACTATCTTCAACATAATAAATGCTATCCTTTATCATGAAAAACTCACAGTCAACATCATACTTATTGGTGAATGATTAAATACTTCCCTTTAATGTGAAGAACAAGACAAAAATGTGTGCTCTTGCCAGTTTTATTATACTAGGGGTTCTATTCTGGGAAATGAGTCAAGAAAACATAATTAACACATCCAGATTGGAAAAGAAGCAAAATTATTTCCAATTGTACATAACATGATCTTGAAAATAGAGAATTTTATGGTTCCCACTTAAAAACTATTAGAACTCATAAATGAGTTTATCAAGGTTGAAGAATGAAATTAACTTACAAAAATCAATTGCATTTCTGTATGCTTTTAGTGAAATATATGAAAATAAAATTAAGAAAACAATAATGCAATAATTTACAACTTCATCAAAAAGACAAAATACTTAGGATTAAACTTAAAAGAGAAGAACAAGACTTATACACGTATACACTGAAAACTATACATTGTTGAAAGAAATTAGAGATGATTAACTAAATGGAAAGGTATCCTATGTTCATAGATTGAAAGATTTAATATTGTTAAGGTAGTAATATTCCCCAAATTTATCTATAAGTTCCTCATAAAACCTATCAAAATCCTAGTCAGCTAAATTTTTTTTTTGCAGAAATTTATGAGCTTATCATGACATAACATGGAAATTCTAGATGCCCAAAATAACCAAAACAAATGTGAAAAAATTAGAAGATTCACGTTTCACAATTTTAAAATTTACTACAAAGCTACAGTAATCAAAACTGTGTAATACTGGCAAAAGAATAGATACATACATCAATGAAATAGAATTGAGAGTCTAGAAATAGGTGTTTACTTTTACAGGTAATTGATTTTTGACAAGAGAGCTAAGAAAATTCAATGAGGAAAGAATAGTATTCTGAACTTGTGGTGCTGGAACAGCTGCATATCTACATCAAAAAAAAAAACAATAAAAAATATTTGGGACTCTTCTCTCATACCATATGCAAAAAATTACTGAAAATAGATCCAATACCTATATGAAGAAGCTAACCCTATAAACTCTTAGAAGAAAACTTAGCTGCAAATCTTACTAATATAGGGTTATGTAATATATGACAGGAAAAGCACATCATTAAAAGAAAACATAGAAAAATTAAACTTTATCAAAATTGAAAATATTTGAGCTGCATGCAAATAATACCATCAGGAAAGTGAAAAAATAACTTATATAATTAGAGAAAATATTTACAAATCATATATAGGTTTTTTCCTGCTATCCAAAAGTAGAGCATTCCTATGAAACCTTTTAGTAAGCCAAAATGGTGTAAAGCAAAGAAGCAATTACCTTAAGACACGTCTTGCTAACGGATGCCTAAAATGAATCAAGACAGAACTCGGATCAAGATGACGGAGTAGGAGGACCTGGAACTCACTTCCCACTATGAATACATCAAAAATATATCTACATTTGAAAATTGTCACTGAAAACTAACTGGAGATTTGCAGAAAGTCTCTTGTACAACCAAGGCTGTAAGAAAGATCCACACATAATTGGATAGGAAGGGAAGAGAAGTGATCAGGTCTGGTCTAGTGCCTCAGGAAGGGGAATCAGAGGAAAAGGGAGATTACATGGATGGAGATCCTCCCTGGGGAGTGAGCAGTTTGAGCCACATATTGGGTGCCCCAGACCTGGCATCCAATAAAAGGAGGACAAGTCCCCTTGGCTGGTTGGATGGCCTGTTTCACTAACAGGAGGGGTATGGGAAGCCTGGTCTATGCTCATGAGGAGCGTGCCAATGCTTGATTACATCCAAAGCAGGGTGGAGAGGGTAGATTGAAAATGAAGAGGTGGCTGCTGTGTTTCCTGTGACTGTCTCAGCCCATGCCCAGCCTGAGCCATAAAACCACTGAAGCCCTGATTGCCTCACGTTGCAGCTACACACTGGAGCAAAGGCAATATGACTGAGGAAAATCTTGATAACGAGATGCTCCAGCTGCTCAAACCCAAAACAGCATCTGAACAGGGAGGGGGCAGCCATAACTGGTGTTTACACAGGCAGCACATCAGAAGCAGTCCAGATCTCTGACAGAGACCAGACTGACACAGCCCATCCAGTCCCTTGCTGAGTGCCCATGCCAGTCCTCTTGCTCCAACACTGCTTCCTTCTGGCGGGTAGGGAGCCGGTGCTGGTAGTAGGGAGAGCACACACTTGAAGGGAACTGAGCTGGCTTGGGCTGACTATCGAGGCTTCTGCTCCTGAGAGCAACTTGGGAACTGACCCTGCACCCTGAGGCAGTGATGACCACTGGATATAGGAGAAGCTCTGGCTCACACCTGGCTCTGGCCCTACCTCTCTATTTCCAGCTCCACCTCCTACCAAGGTGAGAGCTGCCAAAGTAAAGTGAGATAAAGCACAGATGCTCATGGACACAGGTCAAAGCTACAGATGCTTGATGCTGAGTTGCTGAGTGCAGTTTCCAAGAAAGAGCTTGTCAGTGCCACTGTCGCTGCTCAGGGTGTTTACTGCCTCTGAAAGCACTCATTGCAAAACAAATGCTGAAATATGCTATTTGCACATTTTGCCTTTTTTTTGTGAAAGTGAAAATGCTTTTCAGATTTCTTTCAGTTAAGAAAAAACAGGTAGTAATGTAGGTCTTTTATAAAAGTGAAGTGACATAAAGCAGACTTTCAATAGCAGGGGATACCTATATCTTATGAGGCAATTGTATCCAGAAAGTACAAAAAATTCTTATAGCACAATAATAAAATGTAAAGAACCTAATTTTAAAAAGGACAAAGGAAATAGCCATCTCTCTAAAGAAGGAATACAAATGACCAACACACCCATGAAAAGATGCTCAAATTGTTAGTCATCAGGGATCCAAAAAAACAAAACAAAACACAATGAGGGCTTCCGAGGTGGTGCAGTGGTTGAGAGTCCACCTGCTGATGCAGGGGACGTGTGTTTGTGCCCCGGTCCAGGAAGATCCCACATGCTGTGGAGCGGCTGGGCCCGTGAACCATGGCCGCTGAGCCTGCGCATCCGGAGCCTGTGCTCCACAATGGGAGAGGCCACAACAGTGAGGGGCCCACGTACCGAAAGAAAAACAACAACAACAACAAAAACACAATGAGATACTACTTCACACCCAGTAGTATGGCTATAGAAAAAGGACAGTCAAAAATACGTGTTGGTGATTATGTGGAGAAATTGGAACCCTCACACATTGCTACTGGGAACTTTAAATTGTCAGACATTTTGGAAAACAGTCTGGTGTTTATCAAAAGTTTAAACATTGAGTTATGATATAACCTGCAATCCACTCCTGAGTATATACTCAAGAGTAATGAAAACAATGTCTACACAAAAACTTGTATACAAATGTTCAAGGTAGCATTATTCATAGAAATAACTGAAACATCTATCAATTGGAAAAGAATAAAGAATATATGGTATATTCATACAATGGAAATTATTTATCAATAAAAATCAAGTACTGATATACTCTACAACAAGGTTAAATCTGGAAAATATTATGGTAATTAAAAGCCAGTCACCAAAGAACACAAATTGTATGATTACATTTATATAAAATTTCTGGAATAGGAAAAGCTACAAAGGCAGAAAGCAGATTAGTGGTTGCCTAGGGGACTGGAGGGTTATTTGTAATGGACACAAGATTTCTTTATAGGGTGTTAAAAATGTTTTAAAATTGATTGTAGTAATGGTTGCACAGTTTTGTGAATATACTAAACTTCATTGAATTGTAACTCTAGTTGGATGATTTTTATAATGTGTTAATTGTAATTCAATAAGTCTGCTCAAAAATAGAGATACCAAACCTCTGACACTGCTGCACTCCTGCCACCCATGCCTGCTCTGGATTCCTTCTGTGGCTGCAGTTTTGGTGGCCAAGCCCCTGTAGTACTACAGCTCAGATCTGGCACACCGACAGCCCCACGCTCCTGCCTCACTGCTCACAGCCTCCTAATCCGTGCACTGCACTGTGGCAGGTTCCCTAGGTGTCCTGAGGCACAATGGCCTGAGTCCAGCTTCCACTGATGACCTGAGTCACAAAGCTGCTCCAGCTTGGCCACCTCATGAAGTCAAGTATTTTGTCTAGGAGAGTGGCCAATATGGTGGAGTAGAAGGACCTTAAGCTCACCTCCTCTCATGAGCACACCAAAATCACAACTAACTGCAGAACAATCAATCATTAATGAAAATGACTGGAACCTACCAGAAAAGACCTTCAAAAACTAAAGACGTAAAGACCCACAATAAAGGGGTGGGAGGAGTGGACTCATTATTTAATCAAATACCATACTCCCAGGTAAGTGACCCACAAACTGGAGAATGATGATATTACAGAGGTTCTTCCACAGGAGTGAGAGTTTTGATCCCCACAACAGGCCCCCAGGTTGAAGTTCTGGCACAAGGAAGAGGAGTCCCTGGAACATTTGGCTTTGAAGACCAGTGGGGATTGATGGCAGGAGTTCCAGAGGATTAGGGGAAATAGAGACCTCACTCTTAAAGGGCACACACAAAATCTCACATGCACTGGGACAAAGGGCAAAGGCAGTAATTTGATAGGAGCCTGGACCAGACTTACCCACTGGTCTTGGAGGGTCTCCTGGGGAGGTGGAGTGTGGCTGTGACTTACCCTGGGGATATAGACACTGGTAACAGGCATATCAGGGAGGATTCATCTGCATGAATTCTCTTGGAGGCTGACATCTTAGCACCAAGACGTGGCCCCACCCAACAGCCTGTATGCTCCAGTGCAGGGATACCTCATGCCAAAAAGCAACCTGGGTGAGAAAGCAGCCCCACCCATCAGCAGACAGGCTGCCTAAAGACTACCTCAGCCCACAGCTGCCTCTAGACATACCCCAAGACATGGCCCTGTCCACCAGAGAGCCAAGACCCAGCTCCACTCATCAGTGGGCAGGCACCAGAAGCAAGAAAGCTTCAGTTCCACAGCCTGCAGACAAAGTCAGCAAACTCAGGCCAGATACTACCCTGGAATCAGTTGGTCTCTAGACCTTGGGTGACAAGTAGAGGGTGCACTGCTGGGACAAAAAGGACATCTCCTACAGAAAACCACTTCTCCAAGGTCAAGAACTATAACTGACTTATCACACATAAAAATACATAGAAATTTAGATAAAATGAGGCAACAGTGGAACATTTTTCAGACAAAAGAGCAAGATAAAACTCCAGAAAAAGAACTAAGTGATGTGGAGATACGCAATCTACTTGAGCAGGAGTTCAGAATATTGATCATAAAACAGATTAAAGAAATTAGGAGGAGAATGGATTTACAGAGCAAGAAATTAGAAGTTTTTAAAAAAGAATTAGAAAATATAAAGAACAACCAAACAGAATCGAAGAATACAATAAGTGAAATGAAAATACACTAGAAGGAATCAATGGTAGGTTAGGGAAATCAGTGCTACCAAAGAAAAAAAGGAAAAAGAATAAAAAGAAATCAGGACAGTTTAAAAGACCTCTGGGACAACATGAAGCACACTAATATTCACATTATAAGGGTTCCACAAGAAGAGAGAGGGAAAGGATCTGAGAAAATATTTGAAGCGATTATAGCTGAAAATTTCCCTAACCTGGGAAAGGAAACAGTCACCCGAGTCCAGGAACCACAGAGAGTCCTATACAGGATTAACCCACAGAGGAACACACTAAGACACATTGTTATCAAAATGATAAAAATTAAAGATAAGGAGAGAATATTAAAAGCAGCAAAGGAAAAGTAACATATAATGCATAAGGGAACTCCCATAAGGCTATCAGCTGATTTTTCAGCAGAAACTCTGTAGACCAGAAGGCAGTGAAATGATATACTTAAAGTGTTGAAAGAGAAAAACCTACAACCAAGAATATTCTACTCAGCAAGTGTCTCATGCAGAGTTGATGGAGAAATCAAAAGCTTTACAGCCAAGCAAAAGCTAAAAGAATTCACCACCAACAACCAGCTTTACAACAAATGGTAAAGGAACTTCTCTAGGTGGAAAAGAAAAGGCCACAACCAGAAACAGGAAAAATACAAAATGGAAAAGTTCACTGGTAAAGGCAAACATACAATAAAGGTAGGAAATTATCCATGCACAAAGCTAGTTGGGAGGTTAAAAGACAAAAGTAGTAAAATCATTTGTATACACACTAAGCAGTTAAGAGATACACAAAACAGTGAGATGTAAAAATATAAAATCTAAAACACAAATCATGAGGGGATAAGAGTACAAATGTGGGGTATCTAAAATGCATTTGAAATTAGGAGATCAGTAACTTAAAACAAGCACATATAAATAAAGACTCATATACAAAAACCTCATGGTAACTGAAAAACAAAAATCTATAATAGATATGCACAGAAAAAAGAAAACAAACATAACACTAAAAATAGTCAACAAATCAAAAGAGAAGAGAACAAAGGAAGAATAGGGAAAAAAGACCTACAAAAACAAATCCAAAACAATTAACAAAATGGCAAAAGGATCATATATATTGATAATTACCTTAAATGTAAACAGACTAAATGTTCTAACCAAAAGACACAGACTGGCTGAATGGATAAAAAAACAAGACCCATATATTTGCTGCCTACAAGAGACTCACTTCAGATCTAGAGACACATACAGACTGAAAGTGAGAGGATGGAAAAGTGTATTCCACACAAATGGAAACCAAAAGAAAGCCAGAGTTATAATAAATATATCAGACAAAATAGACTTTAAAATAAAGACTGTTACAAGAGAAAAAGAAGGACACTACCTAAGGATCAAAGGATAAATTGAAGAAGAAGATATAACAATTGTAAATATATATGCAGCCAACATAGGAGCACTACAATATATAAGGCAAATGTAAACAGACGTAAAAGGAGAAATTGACAGTAACAAAATAATTAAAATAACACCCCACTTACATCAATAGACAGATCAACCAGACAGAAGATCAATAAGGAAACACAAGCCTTAAATGACACATTAGATCAGATGGACTTAATTGATATTTATAAAGCATTCAATTTGAAAGCAGCAGAATACATGTTCTTTTCAAGTGCACATAGATAGATCACTTGATGGGCCAGGATAGATCACTTGATGGGCCACAAGGCAAGCTGTGGTAAATTTAAGAGAACTGAAATCATATCAAGCATCTTTTCTGACCACAATGCTATGAGGCTAGAAATCAACATCAAGGAAAAAACTGCAAAAAACACAAATACATGGATGCTAAACAATATGCTACTAAACAACCAATGGATCACTGAAGAAAACAAAGAGGAAATAAAAAAATACCTAGAGACAAATGAAAACAAAAACACAATGATCCGAAACCTATGGGATGCCTCAAAATCAGTTCTAAGAGCAAAGTTTATAGGAATAATTTCTTACCTCAGGAAAAAAGAAAAATCTCAAGTAAACAACTTAACCTAAACTTACACCTAAAGAAACTAGAGAAAGAACAAACAAAACCCAAAGTTCATAGAAGGAAAGAAATCATAAAGATCAGAGCAGAAATAAATGAAATAGAGACAAAGAAAACAATAGAAAAGGTCAATGAAACTAAAAGCTGGTTCTTTGAAAAGATAAACAAAATTGATAAACCTTTAGCCAGATGCATAATGGTAAAACAAAAACAGACATATAGGTCAATGGAACATAATAGAAAGCCCAGAAATAAACCCACACACTTATGATCATTCAATGTACAACAAAGGAAACAAGAATATACTATGGAGAAAAGACAATCTCTTCAATAAGTGGTGCTGGGAAAACTGGACACCTATATGTAAAAGAATGAAATTTAAATATTTTTTAACACCATATACAAAAATAAATTCAAAATGGATTAAAGGCCTAAATGTACGACAGGGTACTATAAAACTCCTAGAAGAAAACATAGGCAGAACACTCTTTGACATAAATCATAGCAATACGTTTTTGGATCTATCTCCTAGACTAATGGAAACAAAAACAAAAATAAACAAATGGGACCTAATCAAACTTAAAAGTTTTTTCACAGCAAAGGAAACCATAAACAAAATGAAAAGACAACCCACAGATTGGGAGAAAATATTTGCAAATGATGTGACTGACAAGGGATTAGTCTCCAAAATTTACAAACAGCTCATATGGCTTAATATAAAAACAAACAAACAAACAACCCAATCAAAAAATGGGCAGAAGACCTAAATAAACATTCCTCTAAAGAAGATATACAGGGCTTCCCTGGTGGCACAGTGGTTGAGAGTCCGCCTGCTGATGCAGGGGATGTGGGTTTGTGCCCTGGTCCGGGAAGATCCCACATGCCACAGAGCTGCTGGGCCCGTGAGCCATGGAGGCTGAGCCTGCACGTCCGGAGCCTGTGCTCCACAACGGGAGAGGCCACAGCAGTGAGAGGCCCGTGTACCACACACACACAAAAAAAGATATACAGATGGCCAATATGCACATGAAAAGATGCTCAAAACTGTTAATTATTAGAGAAATGCAAGTCAAAATTACAATTAGTTATCACTTCTCACCAGTGAGAATGGCCATCATTAAAAAGTCTACAAATAAGAAATGTTAGAGAGGGTGTGGAGAAAAAGTAACCCTCCTACACTGTTGGTGGGAATGTAAATTGGTGCAGCCATTATGGAGAACAGTATGGAGGTTCCTGAAAAAGGTAAAATTGAGTTACTATATGTCCTTCACTCCCACTCCTGGGCATATATCCAGAGAAAACTCCAATTCAAAAAGATATATGCATCCCAATGTTCATAGCAGCACTACTTACAATAACCAATTAATGAAATCAACCTAAGTGCCCATCGACAGATGAATCAATAAAGAAGATGTGGTATATACATATACAATGGAATTATTACTTGGTCATATAAAAGAATGAAATAATGCTATTTGCAAAAATGTGGATGGACCTAGAGACTATCATATTAAGTGAAGTAAGTCAGACAGAGAAAAATAAATAGCATATGATATCACTTATATATTGAATCTAAAAAAAAATGATACAACTGAATTTATTTACAAAATAGAAATAGACTCACAAACATAGAAAACAAATTTTTGGTTACCAAAGGAGATGGCGGGGTGAGAGGGGAGGAGAGATCAATTAGGAATTTGGGATTAACATATACATACTACTATATATAAAATAGATAAACCATAAGGACCTACTTACAGCACAGTGAACTATAATCAATACCTTGTAATAATGTATAATGGAAAAAATCTGAAAAAGAATATCTATATCTATCATCAATCTATCTATCATCTATGTGTATGTATAACTGAATCACTTTGCTATATACCTGAAACTAACACAACATTGTAAATTAACTATACTTCAATTTAAAAATGGTTAAAAATTTAAAAAGACAAATAAATAAAGATACCTTTTAACTGTTAGTGAAATATGAAAGCATTTTTCTAATGCAGGGATTCAGAACAAATTCAGTCTTAAAGAGGATGCTTGAAGATCTTTACCTAGATGGAAACCTGAGCAGAATAAATGTCAAAACAGTAGTAGATAGCTAGTAGAGGAAATAGTGATAGGTAAAGACTGCCCCAAAAAGTACAGTTAATGGATGGTGATGATGAGACTGGGATTCAGATGTAAAGTTCCATTATGACTTTTTGAAAGGAAGCAGATTGTTAGATAATTCATGACTTACAAATATGTATGAGGGGAGAAGGGAAGCCTCTTAACAAGTTTTCCTGTGTGTAAAAAATAGTAGAAAATGTAATAGGGTTCAAAAAGCTACTTTTTTTGTGGAGAGAGAAATAAGTCATCTTAGTGTGTGGCCTAATAATTATTTTATTTTTACCTTTTGATAAAGAAATTGCTAAGAATGGAAACAAACATTGATAGAACTTAAAAGCAGAGTCAGACTCAAAATGAAAGGAAGAGAGAACAGAAACATGATGAAACAAACAAAAATACAAAATGAAAGAAAAAAGGAAAAAAGACAAAATATAACATTATTATTATAAAATCATATAGAAGGAACAATATCTAGGGTATAAATTGTCTCATTATCTTTAAAGATTTCTTCTGATTGGGGCAACAGTGCTAAGAGCTCTGTGCATTCATTTATTCAACAAATATTTATTGAGTATCTATGATGTATCAGCCCTGTGTTGCCCATTACAATAGCTGTTAAGCTACATGTAGGCAGTCCACACTAAGATGTGCAATGACCGTAAAACACACCCCAAGCCATTTAAATAAAGCTTAATATTGATTGCATGTTAAGCGATAACATTTAAATATATTAGGTTAAATAGAATATAAAAATTAATTTTGTCTGCTTTGTTTTTTACTTTTTTAATGTATGTAGTAGAAAGTTTAAAATTATCTGGCTTGCATTATGTTTCAGTTAAACAATGAGGGTTCAAAATGTATTCTTCTGTGTGCTGAGCCAAATAAGTTTCCTGTACATAGGTATTTTATATTCTAAACTAAGGAAAGAGACAATGACAAAGAAAAAAATACAAGAGAGACAATTTTCTATACTGGTAAGTTGTATAATGAGAGCAAAACTATGTGATGTGACAAAAAGGAAATGTTAGTGGTTCTAGGGTAGAAAGATTAAGAAAAGAAGGCCTCTCTGAGAAGGTGCTTTCAAACTGCTGTGGAAATGGTGAATATCCATCATGCTCTCCAGCCCACCCAGGATATTGATCAGAGACATCTGTAAAAGAGACTTAAAATTTACAATTCTGTACCAAGTGGCCATAGGTAATTCTGTATGACATCTGAGGTAGGGATGAAGAGCAGCTGGCAGTGTCGTGAGGCACCTCACTGGCACTTCAGGGCCAGCATTAAGCAGGTCCTAGGTATGACACTCCTGGTAGTAGAATGCTTTTGAGCCTTCTGACATTACTGCTGCTGAATCAGACACAAAGCCATTCATGATGGCCTCTTGGGTCCCTTGGATGCCTCATGTCTCATAGTCAAGCATTCAGTCTCTACCAGATTAATAAGCTAGGGACTGTTTCTCAAAGGGAAGAGAGTCATAACTGAATAGGTTTTGTTTAAAAATGCTGGGACCTCCACTGCCTCCTTAGAGACAGGGTCCTACTTGACTGCTGCTATTTTTCTGAGGGTTCTGCTTGGGCCAAACGACAAGGCAGAGGAACACTGTACCTAAGCAGTTTCTTGCTTAGGGCAACACTCAAATCCATCAGCCTTTCAGATCAGAGCAAAACACACAATTGTATATATGCTTCTTGTAAAATCTATAGAGGACTCCTTGGCCTTAGGAGTTGCTGGACCACAAGGACTCTGACCTTTACAGAGGATGTCCTTATAAGTCCTAGACCACAGGATTTCAAGAGATTTGGTCTCTCCCTCTTAAAAATCTAGGAACATTCTGCACCCCACGTCCTTTCAGTAAATTGTAACAACATGACAAACTGGGATGATGATGTAGTCAAGTTCACATACAGTTTAAGTGTTGACAAATATGCTATATGGCAATCCATATATAAGATTATATGGGAAAACCTAGCTGCTGTCCTAGCTCAGTGAAAGTCCTTTTTTTTCTGGTGTTTTGGGGCATTGCAATGGGGAAGAAAATGGGTCCAACAGATTCATAGCTCCATTCCCAGCCCTAGAGGCTTTAGCGATTTGTTTTAACAAAGAAAACACCACTGGAGTAGCTGGCATAGATACAGTTGTTTACTTTTGGAGGCAGACAGGCTAGGGGTTAAAAGCACAGGTTTTGACTGACAATTGAGTTCACTGGCACAGTTTTGTTTAGACTTATTCCATATTTTAAGTTTTTGATGCTTGTATAAATGGTCTCTTTTCATAAAATTTTATTTTCTAATATTTTGTAGCTAATATATAGAAATAAAATTGTTTTTTATATACTGATACTATAATGAGTTACCTTGAAAAATTTGCTTATTAATTTAAATTATCTATAGATTCTCATGAATTTTCTATAATGAGTAATCACATATAGAATAATAACAATTCTATTTCTTTTCAATTTTTCTTTTTTATCACCATCTCTTATTGTGCTCACTGAAATCTCCACTACAGGGTTGAATAAAATTGGAGACAGCAGGCATTCTTATCTTGTTTCTGATCTCAGAGGGAAAGTTCAAAAAGCTACTTTGAACTAATAATAATCTTTGATTATTATGCTTGCTTGAAATTTCGTTTGTGTGTGTAGATCCCTTTTATCATATTCAGAAAATTTCCTCCGAATTCTAGTTTGCTAAGAGTACTTATTAATGCATATCAATTTTTGTCATTTTTTCTGCATGTATTGAGATGGTCCTTTATTCTTTCAATGAGATACCCTCATTAGCATATACTGCAGTCTTATATTTAAAACATATGTTTCATAAACTGTAGATAAATATGTACATTCTTTATCTACTTTGACAATCTTTTGGTTTTAATTGGAGTATTCCATTTTCACTTAATGGGTCATCCTCTTTAGCGCTAATGAAATTAGTGGTATTTTCAGGTTAAATCTACCATCTACCTGCCTGTTTTATATTCTCTGAGGACAATAATCTTCATCTTAGAGGAAACTGAAAATTGATTTCAAGTCAAATTGGAAGTCATAAAAACGAGTTATCAGAGAGAAAGTTTAATGAATAAAATAGAATCAACACATTTCCTTCAGTTTCCTGAAATTAAAGTTAGTCATAACAAAGAATGTTAAAAATTATTCTATAATCATCCACCTACTGCATGTTGTATACCTACTATCATCGTGTGAGGAAGCACCAGAAAATTGAAAATAACCCTCCAAACTTTTCCTATCATAAACTTCCCAAGCTATGGCCTCAATTTGATATATATAAATATGTTTGTATACACACACACACACACACATACACTCTCTCTCTCTTTCTCTCTCTGTCTTTTCTATGGTACTTATCTACTTAGAAAATAAAATATCTTTACTGATAAAAATTATTCTATGCTGCAGTATTCCAAACATGACTGGGTATTAGAATCAAAAGAGGAACTCTTTTAAAAAAACAGATTCTAGATTCAATTTAATTTAACTTCAGATCCTAGACTTGATTCTAGAATAAATCTGGTCCTCAGGTGATTCTGAGGTACACTCTACTTTGGAAAAAAATGCCTTAAGGAACTCTGAAATAAATTTAAATGTTAATGGCAATGCAAAAGCACACTGTGTGTGACTTATGTTACTTGAATCTCAATCAAGCGTTGTTTTAACCAGAAGAGCTAGATGCTGGTTCCAAAGAGATATGCATTTTCCCAAAATTCACTCCCATATCAGCCAACTATATATGCATAGTTGGTGTTGGTGAATGGGCATAATTAAAGTAATGATTCAAATCTAAAGAAGAGAGGAACTTCTTTTGTTCTATTAGAATTGCACCCATAACTTACATTGGTATGAAGTAGACATCATAAACAGTTCTCAGTTGCTTGTGTGGGATGCAGTGAGGATGATATTTATTTTTAATGTAGGGTAAAGTGCAGCCCCAGTTCATCTACCAGAGAAAACAACAACAACAACAACAACAACAACAACAACTAGGTTTGGAAAAACAGAGCAACTGCAGCATCTCCCAGAATACTCAAGATCATGTGTCAATCCTGAAGATTTGTTTCCTGCTCTACTTTTCTTCGATCCCCATTTTCTTCTATGACTAGAAGAAAATAATTTGGTTATTGCTGTGGGAAGATTTCCAAGTATTGCTTTTTAAAGAGCAATTAAAAATGAATTGTGGGCAGTATTTGAAAAGAGTGCTTCATTTCTACAGCTATTGAGATAAAGGTTAAATTAAGCCTGCAAGAGTTCTCTCAAAAGTTATTTTGGATAAGAGAGTGCTGTACAAACTGTAGTCATGAGGGACCCTGCCTAAACTCAATATTGAACTCTATTGTTTAGCGATTGTGTTAAACACATTTTAAAGTTATTCATGACATTTCGATAGCAACAAATCAGAAAAAATAATTATGACAAAACACCAATCAAAATAGGTCAGAAACCAGAGGAATTGTAAAAACTGTCCAGTTCATGTGGAAGGTTGTCACATTGTGCAACAAATAAGGATGGGGCTTCCCTGGTGGTGCAGTGGTTGAGAGTCCGCCTGCCGATGCAGGGGACACGGGTTCATGCCGTGGTCCGGGAAGATCCCACATGCCGCGGAGCAGCTGGGCCCGTGAGCCATGGCCGCTGAGCCTGCACATCCGCAGCCTGTGCTCCGCAACGGGAGAGGCCACAACAGTGAGAGGCCCGCGTACAGCAAAAAAAAAAAAATGTTCTAACCATCTCTTTACTCCATTTTCACAATTCAGACTGTTATTCAGCTTTCTGCTCCAGGAAGCTACCTGAAAGGGCTCCTGTGGCTGTGTGGTTCCCACTTGGTTTTCAAGTGGGAAGTTCTGGCAGAAGGTCAGAGGGAGGGCAGACAGAGGTCAGGGTGTTTCTTCACTGGTAGTCACGAGGTGAGGAAAACTTGGGAGGGCTGAGTTCCTCCACTGGACTTTACTGTTCTTCTCAAGCACTAATCTCAATTTCTATTGACCAGGTCTTCCTGGTCTTGTTGGGTTTAAGGTTGGTAATAGTACTTATGTTGTGCTATCCCTGTGGCAATCCTACAAACTTCCTATATATTATCAGTCCTTTAAAAATAAATTCTCTTCAATTTATCCTACTTTGGATCCTGACTGACATTCTGGTATGTTATCTTTTATCAATAGATATAAATAGCTAAACATAGAAATTAATTACAGGAAATAGAATGGAAACGAAATGGAAAATAATTTAATAGGATGTAAAGAGAAGGAAAAAAATACTTGGATTCCCCCTTATTTTACTTTCTTAAATTGAAAACTCTGCTTTCTTCAAAGCCATGTTTACATCTAAAGCCATGTTTAAACCTTACTACAGGTAAGGAATTTTTGTGGAAACCATTCATACAAACAGCTGCAGTTCATGCTTAGTTGGCCAAGAGGACACTAAACAAATGCAGAACTTTTAGCTCTTCATTCCCATGCACTTGACATTTCTATTTAATTGTTTATCTATTTATTGGTTGCTCATTATTCAAACAATACAGAAATACATTTTATCCTAAAAGATTCCAGCAATCCCAGATTATTTAAACTAAAACATTAAAGGGTTCATATATCCTACAAATCTCATATCCTTTCTTTCTATCCACTACTCTACAAAAACAATGTTGGCAATGGATATGTGTCTTTTATTTTTTAGTACTCTTGTACAAATTAAAAATAATACACTTTAGGGCTTCCCTGGTGGCACAGTGGTTGAGAGTCCGCCTCTCCCCCGATGCAGGGGACGTGGGTTCGTGCCCTGGTCTGGGAAGATCCCACATGCCATGGAGCGGCTAGGCCCATGAGCCATGGCCACTGAGCCTGCACATCCGGAGCCTGTGCTCTACAATGGGAGAGACCACATCAGTGAGAGGCCTGCATACTGCAAAAAAAAAAAATACACTTTATATAAAATATTGGGGCCTCCCTGGTGGCACAGTGGTTGGGAGTCCGCCTGCCGATGCAGGGGATGCGGGTTCGTGCCCCGGTCCGGGAGGATCCCGCATGCCGCGGAGCGGCTGGGCCCGTGAGCCATGGGCGCTGAGCTTGCGCGTCCGGCAGCGGGAGGGGCCGCGACGGTGGGAGGCCCACATATCGCAAAAAAAAAAAAAAAAAAAAAAAAAAAAAA
>NW_006769482.1:2389818-2393308 GCF_000442215.2 Lipotes vexillifer
AAAAAAAAAATATTGGAGTATGGTATATATATAGTTATATAAAACTGGCTTTTCATTTAATCATTGTGTTTCAGAGATTGTGCCTTATTAGTAAATATATAGATGTCTTTACCATATTCTTTTGGAGGACCATATTGTAGTATACCATTAGAAGGATGCCATTTAATTTAGTTATCACTGACATATATTTTTATTGGTTTTACATTTTTTTCCCAACTCAGCTATGAAAATTTGTGTATGTAAATTTTTCATAAAACAGTTTTCTTGAAATATATTTTGCATAACACAATTTCCCCATTTAAAGTGTTGAATTCACTTGTTTTTAGTATATTTACAGAATTGTACAACCATCACTAAAATCGATTTTAAAACATTTTTATCATTCACAAAATAAATGTAATAATCTCAGCAGTCACTCAGCCTCAAGCCCTTAAGACCTAGGCAGCCATTAATTCACTTTCTGTTTCTATAGATTTGCCTGTTCTGGACATTTAATATAAGTGCAATCAAATAATATATGCCTTTCTTTCATCTTCTTTCTTTACTAGGCATAATGTTTTCAAGTTTCATCCAGATTGTAGTATGTATCAGTACCTATCTTTTATTGCTGAATAATATTTCAATATATGGATATATCACATTTTAACAATTCATTCATTGATGAACTTTTGGGTTGTTTCTATTTTTTGACTACTGTGAATAATGCTGTTATGAACATACATGTACAAGTGTTTTTGAGGGCATAAGTTTTTAAATCTCTTGGGTATAAACCTAAGAATGGAATTGTTGAGTCATATGGTAACTCTATATTTAAATTTTTGACAAAAGCTAAACTGTTTTCCAAACTGGTTGTGCTATTTTTGATTCCCACCAAAACTAGTTATTTTCTGTTTGTTTTTTTTTTTAACAGCCATCCTATTGGGTGTGAAGTGTATTTAATTTTGACTTTGATTTGTATTTTGCTGATGACTAATGATGTCAAACACCTTTTCATGGGAATATTTCCCATTTGTATATTTTATCTGGGGAAACATCTATTTAGATTCATTGCCTATTTTTAATTGGGTGATATATTCTTCTATTACTGAATTATAAGTGTTATTTATGAATGTTAGGAAAATTGTAAAATCACTTATCAGATGTATGATTTTCAAATATTTTTCCCTTTTTCTATGTTTTTTTTTTTCAATTCCTGGATGGTATCCTTTAAACATTAAATTTTTAAGAATTCTGATGAAGATAAGATTAAATTGTTAATAATTTTATAAAGTCCAATTTATATATTTTTTCTTGCTTGTGCTTCTTGTGTTATATGTTAGAAGGCTTTGTTTAACAAAGATTTACACCTATACTTCTTTTTCTGTGAGTTTTATAATTTTAGATCTATAATTCATTTGAGTTATTTTGGAAATTTTAATATAATTTAGTTGGTGTAATTTTGTTTTTTTCTAAATGGATTCTTAAAAGGAGAATTGCTTGTCCAAAGGTCACATGGATTATTTTAATTTTGAAATATACTGCCAAATAATCTTCCAATGCAGTTTTGTTAATTTATGCTCACAAAAAATAACCATGAGAGTAAAAGATCTGGCTAAGGCCAACAGAAATGTTCTACTTAAAAATTTTTTGCCAATGTGAAAATTTATCTAATTTTAATTTGCTTTTTGCTAATTACAGATGAGCAAATATTTTCAACTGTTTCTAAGACATTTACTTTTACTCTTCTGAAAATTGTCTATTAATATTTTTTACTATTCTTTTCTACCAGAAAATTAGCATTTTGTATCACCTGTGGCTTCTCTTTAACATTTTATAAGATCTCTGATTGTTAAGACAAAAAGAACATAAGATAAATAAGGAAAAAGTAATATATATTCATCAAAATTTTAAAGTATAAATATAGAAAGAATTTAGAGAGTTTCATGAGATTAAAACTAGCTAAGTAAAAAGATTCAGATTGACATCAGAATTCTCAACAATATGGAACACAAAGAGAAAATATACTGCCATTAAAAATACCCTCGGGAGAAGTATTTCAGGAAGAAGATAAACACATTCTTGAGGACACAATGAGGTATGAACAATATAATTAAGAATAAGGACACATAAATAACCTAGGGAAGTTTATTCAGCTTTCTAAAGTGGAATCTATTCATCTTAGAGTGGCATAGAAAAAAGCCATTGAATTTAAAAAGAAAAACATTTAATTCATACTTGTAATCTGATTTTTTATTTCTTTTTTTGATGAATGTATTATTATTTTACATATTATGTTATTAAAAGCAGTAGCAAATATATAAATAATAAATGTGATCTACACTGATAGATCTTTATGATTAAAGTTTTAATAGGATTACAGGTATATCTCAGGGTTATTATAGGTTCATTTCCAGACCACCACAATAAACAGACTATCACAATAAAGTGATTCACATGAATTTTTTGGTTTCCTAGGGTATATAAAAGTTTTATTTACACTATATTATAGTCTATTAAGTGTGTAACATCATGTCTAAAAAAATGTACATACCTTAATTACAAATGATTTATTAATAAAAAATGCTAACTGTCCTCTGAATGGTCAGTGAGTTATAATATCTTTGCTGGTGGAGGATTTTGCCTTTAAAAGTTTTGAAATATTGCAAAAATTATCAAAATATGACTTAGAGACATGAAATGAGCTAACACTATTGAGAAAGTTACACCGATAGACTTGCTCAACACAAGGTTGTCACAAACCTTCAATTTGTAAAAAATGTAATATCTTCAAAGTACAATGAAGTGAATTGCAATAAAATGAGGTATGTCTGTATTCTAAAGTGACAAGATCATCCTGAACTCAAAGATACATCTATAGCAATCCAGAATGAAAAATTTGGAATATAGCCATAGAGTAGTCTGGTGGTAGCAAGAGAGAGACAAGAGGTATAGGCATACTAAAGTAATCACTTAATTCAGGGTAAAACTATAGATATTAATATCCATTTGAAGTCATTAGAAAAATATATAAGCCCATCTGAGAAATTTAGAAATAATTATGAGAAAAATAAAAATAAAATTATAGTTTTCATAAATGTAGAAAAATAAATATACCCAGTGCAAAGTAGGAAAGAAAAAAAAAAAAAAGTTAACAGAATTCATAAAATAAGATGGTAAAAATGTTCCAGTATGGTAATTTATAATAAATACCAAGTAATAAAGACCTTGATTAAATAAAAGTGTAGTCTGATTTCAGCAAGATGGTAGCATAGGAAGTCCCAGGTCCTCATTCCCCCATGAAGACATAGACTTAATACCTGGACTCAATTTCCTTTGTGAGAATTTCAGATAAGAGGTGGCAGCTTCCCAGATAACAAAAGCCAAAAAGAGTCACATTGAAATGTAAGAAAGTTTGCTGTGTTTTCTCACATTAGTCTCTCCTTTTTTAATAAACCAGTGTGGCAAATTGGGAAAAAAACTCCCAACTCCTGGCTTTTACCTTGGGAGGGAA
>NW_006769482.1:2393384-2403686 GCF_000442215.2 Lipotes vexillifer
AAAGAGAAGAGTAGAATGTATATCAATGTTTGGGACTCTGGAGACACCTATGAAGACTGGTTTCTGTCTCACTTGAAGTGTTGAAAGGAAGAGAGGTATAATTTGGATACCAGGTTAGGAGCATTGAAAACAAAGCTTAGTGCCACAGCTTCTTAAAGCACAAGAGAAACTGCAGTACCACAGGCAGACACCAGGGGAGCAAGAGATTATGGGATATTGAGAAGAAAACATCTTTAACTGGAATTTATATGCAGTAAGCAAGAGAGGATACATCCCTGGAAAGGTCCAGAGGGGCCCAATAATCTCTAGGCATGATGATTGGTGAAGGTCTTTCTTAGTTTGAATTCACTGTGCAAGGACAGACAGAAGTGGTTTTTTTTTTTTTTTTTTTTCAAATGCCCAAATGTCAACAAAAGATCACAAGGCATACAAAGAAACAATTTTGTACTTTCATGAACCAACTAAAGGAACAACATAAAACTCAAAAACTGACATTAAAGAAATTGAGATTTATTAATTACCTGAGAAAGAATTCAAAATATCTGTCAAAGCTGATCAATGAGCTAAAAGAAAATACAGAAAAACAACTAAATAAAATCAGGAAAAAGATGCATGAACAAAATGAGAATATCAGTGAGATAGAAACTATAAAAAAGAACCAAATAAAAAATGAGAACTAAAGAATACAACAACTGAATTGAAAAATTCACTGGAGATTCATGAACAGACATCAAATAGAAGAAAGAATCAGCAAAATTGAAGACAGATCACTTTATTTATTTTTTAACACCTTTATTGGAGTATAACTGCTTTACAACAGTGTGTTAGTTTCTGCTTTTTAATAAAATGAATCAGTTATACATATATATATATATCTTTTCCTTCTTGTGCCTCACTCCCTCCCACCATCCCTATCACACCCCTCTAAGTGGTCATGAAGCACTGAGCTGATCTCCCAGTGTTATGTGGCTGCTTCTCACCAACTATCTATTTTATATTTGGTAGTGTAAATATGTCTATGCCACTCTCTCACTTTGTGACATCTTACACTGCCCGCTTTCTGTATCTTCAAGTCCATCCTCTAGTAGGTCTGTGTCTTTATTCCCATCTTGCCCCTAGGTTCTTCATGACCATTTTTTTTTTTGGTTGTTGTTCTTTTTAGGTTCCATATATATATGTATATATGTATTAGCATACGGTATTTTTCTCTTTCTGACTTACTTTACTCTGTATAACAGATTCTAGGTCCATCCACCTCACTACAAATAACTCAATTTTTGTTTCATTATATGGATGAGTAATATTCCATTGTATATATGTGCCACATCTTCTTTATCCATTTATCTGTTGCTGGACACTTAGGTGGTTCTATGACCTGCATATTGTATTGCAATAAATATTGTGGTACATGACACTTTTTGAATTATGGTTTTCTCAGGGTATATGCCCAGTATTGGGATTGCTGGGTCATATGGTAGTTGTAGTTTTAGTTTTTTAAGGGACCTCCACACTGCTCTCCATAGTGGCTGTATCAATTTACATTCCCACCAGAAGTGTAGGAAGGTTCCCTATTCTCCACACCCTCTCCAGCATTTATTGTTTATAGATTTTTTGATGATGGCCATTCTGACCGGTGTGAGATGATACAACATTGTAGTTTGATTTGCTTTCTCTATTGATTAATGATGTTGAGCATTCTTTCATATGTTAGTTGGCAACCTGTATGTCTTCTTTGGAGAAATGTCTATTTAGGTCTTCTGCCCATTTTGGGATTGGGTTGTGTTTTTGATATTGAGCTGCATGAGCTGCTTGTAAATTTTGGAGATTAATCCTTTGTCAGTTGCTTCATTTGCAAATACTTTCTCCCATTGTGAGGGTTGTCCTTTCTTCTTGTTAATGGTTTCCTTTGCTGTGCAAAAGTTTTTAAGTTTCATTAGGTCCCATCTTTTATTTTTGTTTTTATTTCAATTTTTCTAGGAGGTGGGTCAAAAAGGATCTTGCTGTGATTTACATCATGGAGTGTTCTGCCTATGTTTTCCTGTAAGAGTTTGATAGTGTCTGGCCTTACATTTAAGTCTCTAATCTGTTTTGAGTTTATTTTTCAGTATGGTGTTAGGGAGTGTTCTAATTTCATTATTTTTCATGTAGCTGTCCAGCTTTCCCAGCAACACTTATTGAAGAGGATATCTTTTCTCCACTGTATATTATTGCATCCTTTATCAGAGATAAGGTGACCATATGTGTGTGAGTTTAAGTCTGGGCTTTCTATCTTGTTCCACTGTTCTATATTTCTGTTTTTGTGCCAGTACCATACTGTCATGATTACTGTAACTTCTTAGTATAGTCTGAAGTCCTGGAGCCTGATACCTCCAGCTCCATTTTAATATCTCAAGATTTCTTTGGCTACTTGGGGTCTTTTGTGTTTCCATACAAATTGTGAAATTTTTTGTTCTAGTTCTGTGAAAAATGTCAGTGGTAGTTTGATAGGGATTGCACTGGATCTGTAGATTGCCTTGGGTATTAGAGTCATTTTCACAATGTTGATTCTTCCAATCCAAGAACATGGTATATCTCTCCATTTGTATCATCTTTAATTTACTTCATCAGTGTCTTATAGTTTTATATATACAGGTCTTTTTTTCCTTTGGTAGGTTTATTCCTAGATATTTTATTCTTTTTGTTACAATGGCAAACAGGAGTGTTTTCTTAATTTCACTTTCAGATTTTTCATCATTACTGTATAGGAATGCCAGAGATTTCTGGGCATTAATTTTGTATCCTGCTACTTTACCAAATTCATTGATTAGCTCTAGTGGTTTTCTGGTAGCATCCTTAGGATTCTTTATGTATAGTATCATGTCATTTGCAAACAGTGACAGCTCTTCTTCTTTTCTGATTTGGATTACTTTTATTTCTTTTTCTTCTCTGATTGCTATTGCTAAAACTTCCAAAACTGTGTTGAATAAAAGTGGTGAGAGTGGGTTACATTTTCTTGTTTCTTATCTTAGTGGAAATGATTTCAGTTTTTCACCATTGAGGATGATGTTGGCTGTAGGTCTGTCATATATGGCCTTTATTATGTTGAGGAAAGTTCCCTCTATGCCTACATTCTGACTGGTTTTTATCGTAAATCGGTGTTGAATTTTGTCAAAAGCTTTCTCTGCATCTATTGAGATGATCATATGGTTTTTCTCCTTCAATTTGTTAATATGGCATATAACATTATTTGATTTGTGTATATTGAAGAATTCTTGCAATCCTGGGATAAACCATACTTGATCATGGTGTATGATCCTTTTAAATTGCTGTTGGATTCTGTTTGCTAGTATTTTGTTAAGGATTTTTGCATCTCTGTTCATCAGCGATTTTGGCCTAGAGTTTTCTTTCTTTGCGACATCTTTGTTTGGTTTTGTATCAGGGTGTTGTTGGTCTCATAGTTTGAGATTGCTCCTGCCTCTGCTATATTTTGGAAGAGGTTGAGAAGGATAGGTGTTATTAGAGTCTTTTCACAATGTTGATTCTTCCAATCCAAGAACATGGTATATCTCTCCATTTGTATCATCTTTAATTTACTTCATCAGTGTCTTATAGTTTTATATATACAGGTCTTTTTTTCCTTTGGTAGGTTTATTCCTAGATATTTTATTCTTTTTGTTACAATGGCAAACAGGAGTGTTTTCTTAATTTCACTTTCAGATTTTTCATCATTACTGTATAGGAATGCCAGAGATTTCTGGGCATTAATTTTGTATCCTGCTACTTTACCAAATTCATTGATTAGCTCTAGTGGTTTTCTGGTAGCATCCTTAGGATTCTTTATGTATAGTATCATGTCATTTGCAAACAGTGACAGCTCTTCTTCTTTTCTGATTTGGATTACTTTTATTTCTTTTTCTTCTCTGATTGCTATTGCTAAAACTTCCAAAACTGTGTTGAATAAAAGTGGTGAGAGTGGGTTACATTTTCTTGTTTCTTATCTTAGTGGAAATGATTTCAGTTTTTCACCATTGAGGATGATGTTGGCTGTAGGTCTGTCATATATGGCCTTTATTATGTTGAGGAAAGTTCCCTCTATGCCTACATTCTGACTGGTTTTTATCGTAAATCGGTGTTGAATTTTGTCAAAAGCTTTCTCTGCATCTATTGAGATGATCATATGGTTTTTCTCCTTCAATTTGTTAATATGGCATATAACATTATTTGATTTGTGTATATTGAAGAATTCTTGCAATCCTGGGATAAACCATACTTGATCATGGTGTATGATCCTTTTAAATTGCTGTTGGATTCTGTTTGCTAGTATTTTGTTAAGGATTTTTGCATCTCTGTTCATCAGCGATTTTGGCCTAGAGTTTTCTTTCTTTGCGACATCTTTGTTTGGTTTTGTATCAGGGTGTTGTTGGTCTCATAGTTTGAGATTGCTCCTGCCTCTGCTATATTTTGGAAGAGGTTGAGAAGGATAGGTGTTAGTTTTCCTCTAAATGTTTGTTAGAATTCGCCTGTGAGGCCATGTCGTACTGAGCTTTTGTTTCTTGGAAGATATTTAATCACAGTTTCAATTTCAGTGCTTGTGATTGGTCTGTTCATATTTTCTATTTCTTCTTGCTTCAGTCTCGGAAGGTTGTGCATTTCTAAGAATTTGTCCATTTCTTCCAGGTTTTCCATTTTATTGGCATATAGTTGCTTGTAGTAATCTGTCATGGTCCTTGTATTTCTGCAGTGTCAGTTGTTACTTCTCCTTTTTCATTTCTAACTCTACTGATTTTTGTCTTCTCCCCCTTTTCCTTGATGAGTGTGGTTAATGGTTTATCAATTTTGTTTATCTTCTCAAAGAATCAGCTTTTAGTTTTATTGATTTTTGCTATTGTTTCCTTCATTTCTTTTTCATTTATTTCTGATCTGATCTTTATAATTTCTTTCCTTCTGCTAACCTTGAGGAGTTTTTGTTCTTCTTTCTCTAATTGCTTTAGGTTTAAGGTTAGGTTGCTTATTTGAGATGTTTCTTGTTTCTTAAGGTAGGGTTGTATTGCTATAAACTTCCCTCTTAGAACTTTGCTGTATACCATAAGTTTTGGGTAGTCGAGTTTTCATTGTCATTTGTTTCTAGGTTTTATTTATTTTTTTAAAATTTATTTATTTATTTATTTTCAGTATGCGGGCCTCTCACTGTTGTGGCCTCTCCCATTGCAGAGCACAGGCCCTGGACATGCAGGCTCAGCAGCCATGGCTCACGGGCCCAGCCTCTCTGCGACATGTGGGATCTTCCCGGACCAAGGCACGAACCCGTGCCCCCTGCATTGCCAGGCAGACTCTCAAACACTGCACCACCAGGGAAGTCCCTCTAGGTACTTTTTTATTTCCTCTTTGATTTCTTCAGTGATCTCTAGGTTGTTAAGTAGTGTATTGTTTAGCCTCCATGTGTTTGTAGTTTTTACAGATCTTTTCCTGTAATTGATATCTAGCCTCATAGCATTGTGGTCAGAAAAGATACTTGATGCAATTTCAATTTTCTTAAATTTACCAAGGCTTGATTTGTGACCCAAGACATGATCTATCCTGGAGAATATTCCATCAGCACTTGAGAAGAAAGTGTATTATGTTGTTTTTGGATGGAATGTCCTATAAATATCAATTAAGTCCATATTTTTTAATGTATCACTTATAGCTTGTGTTTCCTTATTTATTTTCATTTTGGATGATCTGTCCATTGGTGAAAGTAGGATGTCAAAGTCCCTTACTATGATTGTGTTACTGTTGATTTCCCCTTTTATGGCTGTTAATATATGCCTTATATATTGGTGTGCTCCTATGTTGTGTGCATAAATATCTACAGTTGTTATATCTTCTCCTTGGATTGATCTCTTGATCATTATGTAGTGTCCTTCTTTGTCTCTTGTAATACTCTATGTTTCAAAGTCTATTTTGTCTGATAGGAGAATTGCTACTCCAGCTTTGTTTTATTTCTATTGCATGGAATATCTTTTTCTATCACCTCACTTTCAGTCTGTATGTGTCCCTAAGTCTTAATTGGGTCACTTGTAGACAGAATATATATGGATCTTGTTTTTGTATCCATTCAGTGAGCCTGTGTGTTTTGGTTGGAGCATTTAATCCATTTGCATTTAAAGTAATTATCCATATGTATGTTCCCATTACCATTTTCTTAATTGTTTTGGGTTTGTTATTTAGGTCTTTTCCTTCTCTTGTGTTTCCTGCCTAGAGAAGTTCCTTTAGCATTTGTTGTAAAGGACACGCAAGCCCAGCGGCCACGGCCCACGGGCCCAGCCGCCCCACGGCACGCGGGATCCTCCCGGACCGGGGCACGAACCCGCGCCCCCTGCACCGGCAGGCAGACCCCCAACCACTGCACCACCAGGGAAGCCCTGTGTTTAATTTTTGATAGTTTGATTAATATGTGTCTTGGTGTGTTTCTCCTTGGATTTCTCCTGTATGGGACTCTCTGTGTTTCCTGGACTTGATTAACTATTTCCTTTCCCATATTAGGGAAGTTTTCAACTATAATCTCTTCAAATATTTTCTCAGTCCCCTTCTTTTTCTCTTCTTCTTCTGGGACCTCTATAATTCGAATGTTAGTGCATTTAATGTTGTCCCAGAGGTCTCTGAGACTGTCCTCAATTTTTTTCATTCTTTATTCTGCTCTGCAGTAGTTATTTCCACTATTTTATCTTCCAGGTCATTTATCCATTCTCCTGCCTCATTTATTCTGCTATTTATCCCTTCTAGAGAATTTTAAATTTCATTTATTGTGTTATTCATCATTGTTTGTTTGCTCTTTAGTTCTTCTAGGTCGTTGTTAAAAGTTTCTTTTATTTTCTCCTTTCTATTTCTCAGGTTTTGGATCATCTTTATGATCATTATTCTGAATTATTTTTCAGGTAGACTGCCTGTTTCCTCTTTATTTGTTATGTCTCGTGGGTTTTTATCTTGCTCTTTCCTCTGCTGTGTGTTTCTCTGTCTTCTCATTTTGCTTAACTTATTGTGTTTGTGGTCTCCTTTTCACAGGCTTCAAGTTTCTAGTTCCCATTGTTTTTGGTGTCTGTCCCCAGTGGCTAAGGTTGGTTCAGTGTGTTGTGTAGGCTTCCTGGTGGAGAGGACTAGTACCTGTGTTCTGGTGGATGAGGCTAGATCTTGTCTTTCTGGTGGGCAGGTCATGTCTGGTCGTGTCTTTTGGGTTGTCTGTAACCTTATGATTTTATGCAGCCTCTCTGCTAATGGGTAGGGTTGTTTTCCAGTCTTGCTAGTTATGTGGCGTAAGGTATCTAACACTGTGGCTTGCTGGTCATTGAATGGAGCTGGGTCTTGGCATTGAGATGGAGATTTCTGGGAGATTTTCGCCATTTGATATTATGTGGAGCTGGGAGGTCTCTTGTGGATCAATGTCCTGAACTTGGCTCCCCACTGCAGGGGCACAGCCCTGACGTCTGGCTGGAGCACCAAGAGCCTGTCATCCACATGGCTCAGAATAAAAGTGAGAAAAAGAAAGAAAGAAAGAAGAAGATAAAATAAAATAAAATAAAAATTATTAAAATAAAAATAATTAAAAAAAATTTTAAGTAATAAAAAAAAATGAAAGAAAGAAGAGAGCAACCAAACCAAAACCCAAATCCACCAATGATAACAATTGTTAAAAAGTATACTAAAATAAATAAGTAAATGACAGACCGAACCTTAGGACAAATGGTAAAAGCAAAGCTTACAGACATAATCATACACAGAAGCATACACACACACACACACAAAAAGACAAAAAGGGGAAAAATATATATATATCATTGCTCCCAAAGTCCACCTCCTCAATTTTGGATGATTCATTGTCTATTTAGATATTCCACAGATTTAGGGTACATCATCTTCATTATGGAGATTTAATCTGCTGCTCCTGAGGCTGCTGGGAGAAATTTCCCTTTCTCTTCTTTGTTCGCACAGCTCCTGAAGTTCAGCTTTGGATTTGGCCCTGCCTCTGTGTGTAAGTCACCTGAGGGCCACTGTTCTTCATTCAGACAGGACGGGGTTAAAGGAACAGCTGATCCAGGGGATCTGGCTCACTCAGGCCGGGGGGGAGGAAGGGTATGGAGTTCGGGGCAAGCCTGTGGTGGCAGAGCCCTGCATGGCATTGTAACAGCCTGAGGCATGCCATGTGTTCTCCTGGGGAAGTTGTCTTTGGATCGCAGGACCCTGGCAGTGGTGGGTTGCACCAGCTCCTGGGAGGGGATGTGTGGATAATGACCTGTGCTTGCATACAAGTTTCTTGGTGGCTGCAGCAGCAGTCTTAGCATTTCATGTCCCTCTCTGGGGTCTGTGCTGATAGCTGCAGCTTGTGCCCTTCTCTGGAGCTCCTTTAAGCAGCACTCTTAATCCCCTCTCCTCACGCAGCAGGTAACAAAGCGGCAAAAAAAGGTATCTTGCCCCTTCTGCAGCTTCAGAATTTTTCCTGGACTCCTTCCCAGCTACCTGTTGTGCACTAGCCCCCTTCAAGCTGTGTTCATGCAGCCAACCCAAGTCCTCTCCCTGGGGTCTGACCTCTGAAGCCCGAGCCTCGGCTCCCAGCCCCCACCCATCCCGGCGGTGCGCAGACAAGCCTCTCAGGCTAGTGAGTGCTTGTTGGCACAGATCATCTCTGTGGGAATCTCTCCCCTTTGCCCTTCACACCCCTGTGGCTGCACTCTCCTCTGTGGCTCCGAAGCTTCCCCACTCTGCCACCTGCAGTCTCCGCCCATGAAGGGGCTTCCTAGTGTGTGGAAACATTTCCTCCTTCACAGCTCCCTCCCACTGGTGCAGGTCCCATCCCTATTCTTTTGTCTCTGTTTTTTCTTTTTTCTTTTGCCCTACCCAGGTACGTGGGGAGTTTCTTGCCTTTTGGGAGGTCTGAGGTCTTCTGCCAGCATTCAGTAGGTGTTCTGTAGGAGTTGTTCCACATGTAGATGTATTTCTGATGTATTTGTGGGGAGGAAGGTGATCTCCATGTCTTACGGCACAGATCATCTCTGTGGGAATCTCTCCCCTTTGCCCTTCACACCCCTGTGGCTGCACTCTCCTCTGTGGCTCCGAAGCTTCCCCACTCTGCCACCTGCAGTCTCCGCCCATGAAGGGGCTTCCTAGTGTGTGGAAACATTTCCTCCTTCACAGCTCCCTCCCACTGGTGCAGGTCCCATCCCTATTCTTTTGTCTCTGTTTTTTCTTTTTTCTTTTGCCCTACCCAGGTACGTGGGGAGTTTCTTGCCTTTTGGGAGGTCTGAGGCCTTCTGCCAGCATTCAGTAGGTGTTCTGTAGGAGTTGTTCCACATGTAGATGTAATTCTGATGTATTTGTGGTGAGGAAGGTGATCTCCATATCTTGCTCTTCTGCCATCCTGAAGCTCTTCCCTAAGACAGATCATTTTACCTTTTTTTTTTTTGTGGTACGTGGGCCTCTCACTGTTGTGGCCTCTCCCTTTGTGGAGCACAGGCTCCAGACATGCAGGCTCAGTGGCCATGGCTCACGGCCCCAGCCGCTCCGTGGCATACGGGATCCTCCCGGACCAGGGCATGAACCCCCATCCCCTCCATCGGCAGGCGGACTCTCAACCACTGCGCCACCAGGGAAGCCCCCGAAGACAGATCACTTTAAATAACCAAATCTGAGGAGGAAAAAAAAAGAGCAAAGGTGGAGAAGAGAGCCTAATGAACTTAAGTGGTACCATTATGAAGACCTGTAGTGCATTACATGAGTTCCAAAGGAGTAAGAGTGGAAGGGCATAGATCCCAATTGAAGAAATAATGGCCATAAATTTCTCAACTCTATGAAATGGAATGAACATACTAGTTTAAGAATCTCAGAGAATTCCAACTAGAATTAACTCAAAGAGACCCATACCAAGATTTTTTCAAAAGTCACAAAGACAGAATCTTTCTTTTTTTTCTGGTAGATTTTTCTTTTAACATATTTATTGGAGTATAATTGCTTTACAATGGTGTGTTAGTTTCTGCTGTATAACAAAGTGAATCATCTATACATATGCATACATCCCCATATCTCCTTTCTCTTGCATCTGCCTCTTTCTCTCCCTATCCCACATATCTAGGTGGACACTAAGCACCAAGCTGAACTCCTTCTGCTATGTGGCTGCTTCCCACTAGGTATCAGTTTTACATTTGGTAGTGTATATATGTCCATGCCAGTCTCTCACTTCATCCTAGCTTACTCTTCCCCTCCCTGTGTCCACAAGTCCATTCTCTATGCCTTTGTCTTTATTCCTGTCCTGCCCCTAGGTTCTTCCGAACCTTTTTTTTTTTAAGATTACAT